>NC_041401.2:74048055-74348055 GCF_900747795.2 Erpetoichthys calabaricus
TCTCAGGAAGCTGGGTCTTTCCTAGCAGCATCGTAAAAAAATGCTCTTCAGGAAGTCGGTCCATCACAGGGCACACCAGGACAGTTTAAACCTTGCCGTATAACCTGCTGTAACACAAATCTTTAGGTTGTAGAAGAGGAAAAACCTGGAGTGCCTGGAGCAAAACCCACACACACATAGAAAGAGCACGCAAAACCCACCAGCCTGAGATCTGAACCCATTGCACAACACTGCATCAAATTCAAATTAGCTGTTTTATTTCATATTATTTTCTTCTTATCAGACTGACTGAAGTTACATACAGTACATCACAAGAATCGATGTGTTGTATATTGGCCAGACATGCAAATAAATCTTTGTTCTACTTTGTACATGTTACAATAAACTTGAATAAGATAATAATGAGAAAGCACTTTATTAAAAAAAATAAATAAAATAGTAAAATAAACCATGAAAGTACAATTTCTAGCAATATAATATATACATGGTGTATATGTTTAAATATAGTGAAGGCATGTTGATTCATTCATTTCCAAATACCACAATACATGGTAGCAGGGGGCTTTCCCTACAGCATTGGGAGTAAAGCATGAATAAGTCACTGGGCATGCAGTTGGTCACACACTCATACACATTCACTGTGGTGCAGAAATAACAGGTCACACAAAGGTAAAAGTTTAGATGCCAACTGGGTCATCATGTCTAATTAACTGAACTGTTCAACAAAAAGAACACCTCCTGGCATTATGCTTCTTGCCATTAGGCTCAACACAAAACAATAGACATCTGGGTCTAGCCACAGATCTTAGGGTTTATCAGATAGGAGTGTCATCCATTGTGTCGCTCTGGTCGCAAAAGACGCTTCCTTCCAGTCATCTGGGTTTCTTATAGCTGATGAACTGGAAGGGATGGGGTTAAGTACCCTCACTGGGCAGTTTCTTGGCACTGTGGGGAGAAAAGGAAAAGAGAATGTTAACAATAGCGCCCACAGGAGCCCATAAGAAAATTCTCTGACATGCATGTGTGACAACACACACACAGAGTCACTACCCTAGGACAATATTAGAATTATCAGTTAACTCAGGGCTCCTTGTGTCTGTGATAATTTTTCTCCATGTACTCCTCTTTCCCAAAGACAGTTAGGTTAAATGGAAGGAAATGTAGAAAAATAACTGGGTTTATAATAAACCAAGATCACATATGGATGCTGGGAATGAGATAAAACGTTCTCTGTAAGGGAAAGAGTTTTTTTTAAATTGTGTGTTAAAGAGAACAAGGCATACATTATAGCAAGACAATCCATTGCAAAAGAAATATAGAAATGAAGAAGGAAGATAAAGAATAAAGAAAAAATATTGTATGATATAGAAATTCATGAGAGCAAGGGCAAAGTCAAGTGTATGTGACACTCAGTTACATTAAATAGCCACATTATAGTTATAAAACAGTAAAAATGGAAAGTGATAATAACTCTTTATAATGATTTTATTTTGCCTGGTGCTTCTTCATTATACTACATAGCCTTCTTATTAAACTATGGTGTACAGTAGAGGATGCTACATTGTGTGGCTTAGCTGTGACTTCAGCACAAATACAATCTGAATGTAAGGTGACCACTTTGGTCTGTAATGTTCTGTCTCATTATAGTTATAATAAATGAGAACAGCTGATAGATTAAAGAATGATGGCTCTGACATCCTCCTGTGCTTGTGATTAAAGGAATGCAAGTGGATGAACCGTTCCCTGCAGGATATTCGGCTGCAGCTTACACGGCTCTCCACAGCTTTGTGTGGAGGCTTGCAAGCACTTCCAGGTCATCTCTCAGAGGTCACAGAGGCTCTCCTCAGAGGACAAGTTCCAGAATCTTGGCTCCATCCAAACTGCCAACCAGACACTAGTAGTCTTCAGTCCTGGATTGAAGGTACATAGGCTTTCATTTAATGGATCTCCTTGAATTTCTGAAAACGATATTGGGAGATTGGTCCCAGAGTAAGAGTTTTATGAGGTCATCTTAATGCAAGCAGAAATGTCTTTGTAAATGTTGTTGTGTCAATGTGTTTGTTATAAAGAATGTTTGTTTTTGCAGGTTCGTGTATTAATGAGTAGCAGTGCTTGTGTCTATAGATTGTGGTGCATGTGTGACATACTTTACCTGCATTAAGTTGGCTTTGTTTTCAGAAACCACTGAGACGGATTCTGCCTCTAGTCATGCTTGACCCACATAAACCCTTGAATAGGATCACAGAGCTTAGCAACATTGAGAGTGCCTCAGACCAGACTGTGAACCCTGTTCACCTGAGACATCGACATTGGCATTCTCATGCTTTCTAAGCATGGCTATGGTTGTTTCTTGTAAAATAGAGTGTGACAAATCATAAAGGACTGAGGTCCTCTGGAAGGCCCCATTTTAATGTCCAAAAAGGGAAGAAAAATAAAATGCTGGATACATTTTTTAGGAACAAAGTTAGCTGCTATGTTGAAGTCCAACCTTGTTGGCAGCTGGTCTCAAATTGAATGCTGACTTCCAGTCAGAGTCCTTTAACACTAGAATTACCAAAGCCTATGAAAAACTTGTAAACCTGGCCCACCTTAAATCCGTTCACATCTGTCTGTCAGTGTCTTTTGTTTTGTAAATGTGTTGATAAGCACAATCAGACTACTATCCCATCCTCCCACCACCGCAGAAACGGCAAAAATTGCTCTCCCAGCTCAAGCTTTGTGTATCAGGGAGTGAGGTAGTACCTAGAGCTGTATAGTGTAAATAATATATCGTTATTTGTAACAAATTCATTTCATGTGTGTTCCGTGTCTACAAAGATCTATGTAAGTGTAGCATGACAAAAATATTGAACACATACCTAAAAGACAAACTTTTTTCATGTTTTAGTACTAACGACAAAATTTTGACATAAAGTGTACAATGTGTGAAGACTGAAGTCCAAATATCAAATAAGCACTTTCACAAAAGGTACAAGTATGGGATAGTAGGCTACTTGCGCTTATCGACACATTTACAAAACAAAAGACGCTGACAGAGAGGTGCGAACAGATTTAAGTTTTTTCGTAGGCCAGCGTTTCTCAGCCTTTAAGTATTTGCGACCTGAGTTTTCATAACAGTTTTAATCGTGCCCCCCTAACATTTTTTTGAAAGGAGCCCACTAATACCAATTTGTTCTTTTTTAATTAATGATATATCATAGATGCATATTTTATTATACCTACTTAACTTTTATCGACATTTATCTAACTCTATATTTTTCTAGTATCAGAATGTAGTTTAAGTTGATTTGTTTTGGTTTCAATAGATTTATTTTTCATATTTTCGATTCTTGTTTTCTTTTTTTCACATCTTCGCGCCCCCCTTTTGTTACTTCGTGCCCCCCTAGGGGGGCCCGCCCCACAGATTGAGAACCACTGTCGTAGGCTTTGGTAATTCTAGTGTTAAATAGCAATTCCATTGCAAGGGGTGGGGCTACATTCATTTTCCTGGAAGTGATGCCAGAGCTCATCCTGAGGTTAGTGCTGGTGTCACTTTAATAATCTCCCCCCTTTGTTTTTCTTGACACAGACCTGTGAGACATTTCTCACATTGCATATGTGACATTCTTTTCAAATGTCTTTTTCTGTGTGTTTGCTTTTAAAGATGCACTTTGTAAAATTCACTCCTTAAGTCAATTATTGGTTGATTGGGCCTAATTTTTAAACATAACCCACTTGGGAGTTGTAACTTCATGTGACACAGGTTTATTAAATACACTGTAGGCTTTTGATATGAAACTCCCCTTGCATTTTTCATATTGCACTTTCCACAGTTGATTTTATTACGTGTAAGAGCTTTTTTCCCTTCAGTATCCCTGTGTTCAGATACCGGTGGAGACTCATTTTTTTTCTTGTTACCTAAATGCAGATTTGAAGAGGAGCCGAAACCAGCTGGAAGAATGGACAAATGAAATTGTGCTGACTGATAAAAAGTGGAGAAGTCCAAGAGCTCCACTGTGGCTGGGTGGACTGGTCAATCCAAGTGCTCTGATCTTGTCCATGAGACAGGACTTTGCAGCAGCCAATGGCCATTTACTTGATGAGGTGCGTACTGCCATTGCATTTATTTATGCTTGTTCATCTAAGAAATTTCTTCTTCATGAACTATACAAGTGAATTCAGACCTTGTCTTAAAGACGTTGTAATCCATCCCTCCAATCATTTTTTGAACTCACTAGTCCATTATTAAGGTAGTAGGGGACCAGCACCATTTCCAAGGGCATTGATTTAACAATGCCTGAATGGGGTGCAGTCCTTTCATTTCATTTGCCTCATATTTGAGACGCTGATCGTGTAATAGTTTTAACCAACAGGGTTGATCACATTTATGGTTTATCCCGTATACAATATAATCTGAATTATTTATGACTTGTGCAATCTAATGCCGAATACCTCAAACACAAAGGCTCATGCATGCACACAAGTCATTTTTAGCATCTCCAGTTGTTAACACAGAAGCTTGTCTGAAGATTCTGTGAGAAGGCCACGTACAGTAGATGTTAAGAGAATAAGCAGACTCCACATCCAAGCCCATATTTGAGCATATGAAAGCACTGTGCTGCCCCGACAATACACCTGTGCTAAAATGAAGACTGATAATCCTTAAGAAAGCAACACATGTTTAGATGTAACTCCACCATAGACTTCTGTGATTATAGTTTTGTAATTCAGAAACATAGTTTTATGGTTCAGTATATTCTTTCCAGAGGAAAATATATGCTCCTTTTTTTATTTAAGGATAAGAACAATGAAATTAAGTGTCAGAATAAAATAATCTAGGTGGTTAAATTTAGGTACGATCAGCAGTAAAATGTGTTAAATTTAGCTGTTCAAGTCACAAAGCCTGAGGGGAGGAGAAGACTAGTCGATGGTTACAAGACAATAAAAAGGAGGTTTATTGTCTGCAAAGAAATACAGAGAGAGTGAGAGAGCGAATAGCATCATTTAGCTGAGTGCTCTGGAGCAGATGCTGAAAGGGATCTTGTCTGTTTCCCAGAATGGAATGTGCCCAGTGTTCACCCACCCCAGGCTATAACTTTAGAGGTCCTAGTGGAGGGCAACTGTTTGAGGAGAGTTTCCTTAACTGCTCCCTGAAAGAAATGACTAACAGGATAAACAATAAAGCAATAAAAGTGCAACAGATGTGGTTTGCTTTCTAAGAAAATTATGTAGAGGTGTACCAGTATTGTAATATAAATACAGTAATTAAGCTCATTTACTTTCTTCCATTTACATTCTTCAATTTATGCCATTGCTTTTTAAATAAAGCAGCATGACGTTATGTCACAGAGATTAGCCCATCCATTTCACAGCTCCTGGCACTGGGTTTGTGTGCATTTGCACACTCTCTTAGTGTTTAAATGGATTTTCCCATGGTATTCAGATCACTCACAGATCTCATAATTGGCAACTCAAAATTGACAACGTATGTTTGGATATGTGATAGTCAACAGTGTGACTGATTAGGATCTATTCCAGGGTTTATGTGCATTCTCATTCTGGTTTGTCACATGAAGTTGCACTACCTTGTCCAAAACATATTTGGTGAATGAAATTCCTGTAGACAGTATATGGAATTTATTAGATGATGGAAATAAGCAACCCCATGAAAACACTGCTCACATGAAACAGTTTTTAGAGAAGTTTTATATTCCAAGTACTTTGTAGACACTGAATAAAGTAAGTTCCTTAGATAATCTGAATATGAGGGATACATATTTACCTTCTTATGTTGTGTTTCAGCCAGTGTTCTACCTTGACTGGGGATCAAGTTCATATTTTAGGTGTTTTGTTCATTTTTAAATCTTTTAATTACGTTCATGTTACTTGTGTTGATTACTTGCATTATTCTTTGTTTTTGATTTTGTCTATGTATGTAAGCTGCCTAGGTTAGGTTCTATGTTTTTTATGGGTGGTCCCCACAAGATGTTAGGGCCACCTGCTAATCACTGCCAGGAATTACCATCTGCCCTGTAAATCTGGAGGGTCTCCCATAGTTCCTGGCGGTTCATGCCCTAGGGAGTTTGGGTGAGTTCTGTGTTTTTGCTGTGCCTTGTGCTTACTGAGATTCATTGGATTTTTTAACTTTCTGCTCTGTTTTTTGACTTCACCTTGGTATTCAGTTTTTGGACTTTGTTTGCTCATGGTGCTTTACATTTTTAGGCAGCTCCATTTTGGCATTTGGCTCTTTAGAGCGTCACCATATTACAGAGTATTTTTGTGAAGTATAAAATCTCTTATTTTTATAAAATTTCTTTGTTTGCCAGTCTGTCTAGCCAGGGTTTGATAGTATTGGAGGTACATTGCAACTTTTTGGGATTTATATGTTTTTGAGCTCCTAGTCATAACATTGTAAAGAATTGTGTATGGTATATTTTGAAGTAATTTGTTTTAGTAGAACATTGAGTCACCAGAACAGTCTTCTGCACTCCTTGTTTTGTTGTGGAAGGGTACTAAGGTGATCCTGTTCCCCTTTATTCTCTTTATTATACAGGCTGTAACAGAATGCCCCAAATATCAGGATTAACTGCTGATTTAGTTTAATACTTCCCCCTTTCCTTTACATTCTATAACCCCAGGGAATTAGACAGAGTACCAGAACAGGCAGGAGAAAATATTATAAACTTATTCATGTTGTGAGGTTTCAAAACTCTTTTAGGATCCTCCCCCAATGGGAGCACGACTATCACATTTGTGGAGGACTGCTTGTCCGTCGCAGAGGCAACCGTAGGTTCGCAATGCAGAACCATAGTGCCACAGAAACATCTATGAGCCAATTGAGATTGCGCTACAAGTGCATGTTGCCTATGAGAGATACAGAGAACAGTATAACTTGGCCACTGATCTGGCCCCAAGTATGCCCGTTTGCTGTGTCTAAGTATAGGAGAGTGGTAGATCCCACTGCAATAATATCTCTGCTGTTCCTGTTTCAAGTTGAATAAAGCTGGTTTTACTAAAGTACTGATACTCAGCCTCGTGTTTTGGGGTACAAGACAATGACTCACGCGTCACAATATTTTATATATAATATGCCCAAAATATAAGCAAGCAGAGTACAAATGTTGGTAATATAATAATAATGACCTGGTTGATGTTAAGCATCCAATATGCTTAGATTACAAGGTGGCTGTCTATTTTAGTCTCTGGTTTGACTTGGTCTGGCATGGCCCTTGATCCAACAAGCCATCCCCATAAGGCCAGCAGAAATTTTCAGTCTTAAGGATTGAAAATGACAAAGAGACTATTTGCCTTTCTCTCAGCCCATAATTTAAAGGAATCCTGTGGCTTCTAATGTGGCGGTCTTGAAACACATCCTCTATTTTAGCCCAGTCCTACTGAGGCCTGTTCATGTCCTAGCCATCTGTATTTTCTCCAGTTTGAAAGGATCCACAAGTGCAGTTTCAAATAAACAAAAAAGAAAGGCTATACAGGTAATTAAGTCATAAACTGCCTTCTGAAACCTGCTTCTCTCTCTGAGTAATACATTTACTTCTTGGGGGTTGGCTCAGACAAAGTAAGGTGTCGTGGCACACTTGGCCCCTTCTGGTCAACTCTGCTTCTCTCCTTGTCACAGATAGCTAAAGCAGAGCACTTAACAGAAATTGTTATCAGATCTATTAAGTCATAAATATCCTTGAGGGTTAATTATTGAGGAGTTGTGTCTTGTTCAATGTCCAAAACAGAACTGATGACATGTGACAAAGATGGCGCCTTTAAAGGTCTGGGCAGGAAGTGATGTCATCTGGGCAGGAAGCGATTATCATGGGTGCCGGAACCAGAAGTGACATCATTACTGGTGCCGGAACCCTGTGGAATTTCCCATGAATGGTCTTCAGAACATTGATAGAAAAAGTCAGCACACCTCGCCATGCCCTGGTCAGACATGGAATTGTCAGTACTCGAGCCATTTAGCTGCTTCCCATGCACACATGTATGACACTGTATAAATGGTTTAATAGTTTACATTTAAAACATTACAGTTGCAAGAGTTTTGAACTTGTACTCAGTAAAGAGCATTATACAAAAACAAAGCTAAATTGATCTCAAAATTCCATTTTATTTAATATCATTTATTTTGACCTGAGAAGGAATCCGTGGAGTAAATCATGACAGGAAACCACAACAGAACCATCAGAGCACTGGCCTGTGAGAAACAAGCATTCAGGCCAGCTAAGATGCTGTGGTGTACACCAGTGCTTCTCGAGTTCAGTCCTGAGGGACCCTTGTGGCTCCAGGCTTTTGTTTCAACTACTTCCACAGTCAGTAAATCATTTTAACATCAATTAATTTCATATTTGTTTTTCTTCTGTATGTTTTGCCTACAGTAAAGTGCACTAGTATTAGAATTGTATTTAGAAATATTTGCATTTTTATTATTGCTTTAAATGCTTAACTTTCTTTTGTTCTTTTCCTATTAATTCATATTTTTCTGCTCCCTTTATTGTATCCTGATAATGACAATTAACAACAAGAGGAGTAGACATTAGGTCAAACAACACTGAATGATGAAAGCCTGAAGTTACTTTTTTGTCAGAACTGCTAGTGTGCTTATTAGTATTAACCTTCAAATAATGAGGACACCAGGAAAAGCAAAATAAAAAGTATGATGACAATTATGAAAATCTTAAAACCCAAGATAAAAACACTAAATTATACTCTTGTAACATGCATTCATTAACATTCATTAATTAATTAACAGACATATTTGATGAAGGCTACCGTCAACTTACCTTCTTAACTACTCTTGCCATCTTTTCTTTTCAGTGTCTGACTAACCTTTTAGTTTTTCTTTGCAGATGCCCCTTGCTAGCATACATTAATGCATCTTAAATTCCTATAAAAATTTAGTAAACCAGTTCTGCAGTTTTTTTTAATTGACACTCAAGCTTAGAAACCGGAAAATAATTGTTTAATAAAGGCAGGACTACAATTAAAAGCAGAATCAGTCGGCGGCCACAGGGAGACCCCAGGGCTGAATTTGAGAACCACTGGTGTACACCACACCTGTCCTCCACCACTTGAGCAGTTTCTTCTCTGCTCCATGTTCTTTACCCACAAAATTTAAGTTGAAGGTATATTAAAGATAAATGCATTGCAGCTCCATACAAGTATCAAAGTGTGTTCATATGAAGAAACTTTCTAATTCCATTGCTGTCAGATGGTCAAATGTTGTGTTTTCTATCTGGAATGAATTTGTGGCCATCATAAGTTTTTGCTTTTTTCAATGTTTGTTGGTTGGTGAGCAAAGCGAGCAGGGGGCAAAGCTCCCTAGTATTAGCAAAAAAAAAATGCATGTGTATTGCATTATTTGCCACGTGATGTGAGATTTGTTTTTGCTTTTCTCCATAGGCATTTTTCATATTGTTTGCCATTGTACAGAATTTTTCACTGTTGACTTGTATTACAGTATAGCATAAATGTTTCTATGTTCATTTCGCATGAAAACATAAGATTAAAAATCTTCCCTGGCCAACACTACAAACAGCACGTAAGTAACATTTAAAAATATAATTTTTGGGTGGAGTGTTCCTTTAATTTTTTAGTTATTTCTGGAAGCAAACCAGTACAGAAGCTTTCAATGAACTTTGGGGCCTTCATTTACTGATGTGTTTACTTTATTTGGCCAGATGCCTGTCTATTCATCTTAACAGATGACAATGTGCAGGCACAAGTGGAAATAATGCATTTCACAAAAGAACATCATCTTATCATTTAATGACAGCTTTGAAGAGTACAGCTGCAGAAATAATGCCAGGAGTGTAAATTCATTTAAACAATGAAATTAAGCAATTTCTAAGAAGGTAAAACACACACAAAAATCACTCAATTAATAAACATTTTCAAGTAGACCAAGTACTAGAACAGTCATTCCCTCTGAATGGCAACTGTGTGGAATGAAAAACAGTAGCCTACAAGAGCATCTGAGGATCAATTATGAGAATGCTTGTAACATTTCTTTCTGGGTTTGTCACTAAATACATATCACCTTATTAATGAAAAATAAGTGGGTCAGTTTTTAGTGTTTCTCAGCCTAAAGAATGAATGCCATGGACAAATAGGTTAGTCCAACTGAGTCCTTAAGCAGGACACCCTGCTCCAGCTGAATGCATCCTACTAAGTCAGAGAGGTGATGTTACAATGGAATTTGTCAACAACTATCAAAATTAAATCATGGAGTTCATATACACTATTTGATAGGCTAAGGTCTAGTAATTTCTACTGCTAAACTTCATGTTTGCTTTCTGTTCTTGGTACAAGTAACCACGCTAGCCAAAGGAATGATTTACTGTCAGTATTTTCTGTGGCCTTTTGGGTAACTTATCATGATGGAGTGGTGTGACATGATCTGTTGCCTGCTACATATTATCTGTTTGAAAATTGTGCATCTCTTGACCAAAATGTTCCCCAAAGAGATTGCAGTTTAACCAAGAGCCATTCCCCCTACCAATTTTTCTTTTCACATCCTGAAGCCGTGAATGGTAATGTTAAACTGTAGTTCTGAACAGGCCTTGTGTGAGTGTGGTTGTGTGCAAAGGAGCCCAATGATGGATTGACACCCTTTTCATGGTCATTTCCTGCCTTGAGCCCAATGCTATAGGATGTAGAATTGAAATATAAAAGGCATTTATAGTGTTACTACATTTGGATCATGTGGAGAGACTTTTCTTGTGCGATCCTTCAAAGTCCAAATTTTATTCTCTGGACATGTATGGATAATTTGAAAAAAGGGTTAGAACATAAGAACACAAGAAATTTGACAAACGAGAGGAGACCATTCCGTCCATCAAGCCTGTTTGTTTAGCTAAAAGCTAAGCTGTCTCAATATCTCGTTCAGATTTGTCTTAATGTTTGTCAAGGTTTCTGCTGCAACTACATGTCCCTGCAGTTTGTTCTAGAGTCCCACAAGTCTTTGTGTAAAGAAGTGCTTTCTAGCCTCAGTTTTAATTGCACTTCCCCTTCATATCCAGTGATGTCCATCAGCATGCGATTCTCCCTGAAGCTGAAAGACATTTTTCCCAAGAAACTGTGGCTACTGTTTATTTGTTCTATCAAGTCAACCTGTCTCAGCCTCTATGATTTACTGAGTGCCACTTCTACACCGGCATAGACTTAACTAGAACTGCTTATTATTTGAACTACATCTGACTGGGTGAACTATTAATAAAAACCTTTCCGTGAACAAAATTTATGATGCTGCACTGAGAGAATATGTTTATGTATACTTATCATTTAAAACGCAAGAGCTGTCTCAACTGGATTAAAACTCATTTCAACCTAAATTACTATATTTAATAAAAGAAGAAAGGGAACATCCAGGCAGAAGTGGTAATTAAGAAAGACTATCTGTCAATTAGCCTTTATACAAAAGTTAATGGAAAGTGAGGGATTTAAACAAGTTGTGTACAATCCTTCAACTGAAAATGAATGTTCAAAGATATTTACCTTTGACATACGACATAGTTGTTGTGATTATATTTTGCAGAAATTAAGTTTTTAGGGTTTTGGCAAAGGCCTGTTCTTATGCTCTTTATAAAGTCAATTCTTTTTATAGCATTCCTGTTTTCCAGCATTATTTACAGTTATTCTCACTTTTCTTAAACACACTTTTAACACATTTGCATGCCTTTTTTCTTTAAAGCTTCCTGTCTTTGGACCTTCCTTATATTAGATAGAGCAAATGATGATGTACGCATTGTTAATATACGTAATATAGCTAGTCCAAGTGATTAGGGAGTTAGACCAGCTTCTCTAATGGCAACTTCATTAGTCAAGAACAGTTTACACCATTGCCTTAAATCTAAATTTAAACACCATGTTAGAGGAAAGGTTATATGGTAATGCAGTGAAGGCCATTCTCATCTGGTTTCTCTGCTCTACTCTTATGATACAGTCATCTTGGTTGCCATAGCAGTTTCTGGAAGAGTTCCTTGATTGTTTTTAAGCTTACATCATGGACATGTTAGCGTAGTGTGCTGCACATTCTGCTAGAGCATCATCATTTATGACAGCATCAGCTCCACTTCTGTTCTTTTAGATGATGAGTTCCGCTGACTTTTGACTGTCATTTAATAAAGGCTTCCAGACATAAATATTTGTCTAATTACCCACAGCTAAGATGTGCCAAATCATGACAATATGAATAGTAGATAAAGGGAGCAACGTACCGTATAATGCTTTATGATTGCATTCAAATTGACAGCAGGCATAAACAGAACACACAAACAATTTTGTTGAGTCAGCCTGGGCTGATTGACAGTCAGGGCGATGGCACAAATGCTCTACTTCGTTCTCACTACAGAATAAGGCTAGTAGCCAAAAGATAAGTTTAGATTTATTATTCCTCTGCACAAGTAATATATTGGTTATTTCTAATGCAGAATAATTTGACTAATGACATACAAGGGGACATCACAATTCAGTAAAGCTAAGAATTTATTGATGGCAGCCTCAACAAGAGTGTTGTGTTATTTATTTTTTCTCTATAACATTTTAATATCTGTAATTCAAATAAATAATTACTTTTTGGTGTCATTTTAATTACACTGGTTTATTTTACTGTCTTTTGTTCAATGTCATGAAACAGTGATCACCACTACTTGTGATATCATCAGGTCCTCCAGTATAAACATGGCGACAATGGGACAATTCTGTCTCGGTGGATAAATCTCTGTGCAAATAAAACTTTAGTTTAGGTTAGCCTTCAAAAAACTTACTAAAGGTGGTGTTTTGAATTACAGACTTTGGCTTTATTAGAAGGCTATTCCTCTTGGTTTTGCCCTTAAAATCATTGATGATCTGATTTTTGTGTTTTATCCTGTTAACTACCCTGCTTCCTCATGGCTACCCTTTAATTTTGTATTGGTAAATATTTCCCACTCTTTCTTTATGGCTCACAAGAATCTTCAAGTGTTTGTGCATACCCTTAATAAAGGGATGTTGCTGTCCTACTTTCAAATTTCAATCTGATAAACATCCAGTGTAGAATTTATCATTTTTTTTTCTACCAAAACAATGTATGTAAGGTTGACTGGAGTTTCTGTACCATGTGCTTTTAGCAGTCCTATAAGTCTTTAGTAGTTATTTTTTAGCCCCATCTCTCTGACTTAACTAATTAATGACAATTGGTAGATCATGTCAACAATCTCCTCACAAAAAGAAATACAACCACCGCCACAGCATGGCAGATTCATGCACAAACAAGTGTTTACAATTAAATCTTGCCTTTTACAGCCAAATCAGATTTTGTTTTCAAACTGAGCTTCTAAATTCTAAAAATTGTTTTATGTGCCAATGGTTATGTAGTAGAAGTGCAACACTAATACCAAACATGTTACAAAACTGGTATGTTATGCAGAGATTCATCCATCCATTTTCCAACCCGCTGAATCCGAACACAGGGTCACGGGGGTCTGCTGGAGCCAATCCCAGCCAACACAGGGCACAAGGCAGGGAACCAATCCTGGGCAGGGTGCCAGCCCACCGCAGGACACACACAAACACACCCACACACCAAGCACACACTAGGGCCAATTTAGAATCGCCAGTCCACCTAACCTGCATGTCTTTGGACTGTGGGAGGAAACCGGAGCGCCCGGAGGAAACCCACGCAGACACGGGGAGAACATGCAAACTCCACGCAGGGAGGACCCGGGAAGCGAACCCAGGTCCCCAGGCAGAGATTCATCATCATGATAAACTAATTCAAAGCATTTCTGTTCATCTACCGACAAAGATGGCAAAAACGTGTTATTCTGTGCCTTGGCATACAATTCTGGATTTGTGTCATCTCTGTGTTGCACAGTTCATGAGAGATGTGCATCTTAAGCCTATTGAGGCTTGCATAAAGGTGCGTCTTGCTTTGGCTAATTTAAAAGCTGTCCTACTATACACTCCAGCCACCATAAAAAAACTCACATTGTTCCACTCCATCTGAACTAGTGTGGTGCTAAGGTGTCACCCGCCACATAGCTGCACTCGGCTCCTAATCTGGATCCTAAGTTGGTTTGTCGTGTGGTGGGTGTGACAATAATAATAATAATAATAATAATTCATTACATTTATATAGCGCTTTTCTTAGTACTCAAAGCGCTATCCACACAGGGAGGAACTGGGAAGCGAACCCACAATCTTCCACAGTCTCCTTACTGCAAAGCAGCAGCACTACCACTGCGCCACCTGTGAGGAATGCGCTGTATCTTCGTGTGCTCCTAAACCCTCTCTCTCTCTCTACTATACAGAACTGTTCATCGGAATCTTTTGAGGTTAAAATTAATTACTGTAGGAAAGCATTTGTAAAAATGCGTCACAAGGAACCAATAGACAGATAAGTTTCAGCTTTGTATATTTGCTTTTTTCTGTTAAGAAATAAGGAACAAAACATTGGAGGAGTAAACACAATTAAGAAAATCTGTTCCTTTTGTTATATGAGGAGATAACATACCAAAACAGTCTGATTCTGTTTAATACTGAATACTGCCTAACATCCTACAGACATGTAAGGTAGTTTTGTTGATGACCCCAAACTGGTCTTATATGAGTGAACATGTGTGGGCACCCATTGAGGGCAGATTTCTGTGGAGGGTGACTGTGGCTCTTTGTGATTATGAAGTAGGAGAAGCACTCTTGGAATATGGATTCATGGAAGGGTAGCAAAAACATGTATTGATTTATTTGTTTGTTTTTAAACGTGGAAGCACATTTCTTATTTTTTCCCCAATTCATAGGCACATACCTATCAGCCATCTTAAATATATGCGGTATTTTAAAGTCAATTGAATTTTGACAATATGAGATGGTACAGTAAAGTAAGCATGATAGTAAAGATAATAGAAAAGAATAATATACAAATAATGAAATCAAGGAAAAATATCCCGTAACTTCTTTATATGTTATTTATGTACAAAAGTACACCTTAACAGTATACACTTTTTGTTTCCATTTGGTATGGAATTAACTTTCACACCTTCTTTCTTAGCCCTAGGAAATTATATGAAAATCAAAAGTGACATTTTTGCCTCTAAAATCATATTATTATTATTATTATTATTACTGAAAAGATCATTGTATATATACAGCAATTTTCATTACTCTATCTAGGACTGTGTCTTCTTGGAATTAAAATTAGAGGAAGCATATGCTTTTATTATTATAATATACCTGGCTGACACCTTCATCCAATGTAACATACAAGAACCGGAAGAAATCAAATTTGCTTCTATACCTTTTGTACAATTGGAACTCAGGCAGATTAAATGAGCCGGAGGGGAGAATTGAACTGATGATCTTACGGTTTAATTTTAAAGGGCCTTGTGACCCATGGTTAAACTTCCTATCTTCAAAGGTATCTCTAAAGTGTGTGATTTCTGAACACTTCAAGCATGAAATGCAGAGTCCATCTGCTCAACATCAAGTGACCCTGACAGACCTGGTCCTGCATGGAGCTTCATGGGATTTTGAAACCAGCTGTCTTGGAGAGGCAAGGTACAGTAACACATTGCATCATTTATATTAAACTCTGTGTATTACATAGTAGATGTTCACAGGTGTGAGTCAAGCAAAAGTGTTTCAAACTAATAACATTTCATAACCAGCAATAGACTTCTGTCTTTAAACCAGCAATGCTATTTTATCATTTATGGGGTTGCCAAGCATTAGAAGACTGGAAGGCATGCAAAAATATTATGCTAGCACATTTAATAGTTGCAAAATGCTAAAAATAGTCATCCACTTCTACCATGGTAACCAGTGCTGAGCAGACATGCCGTATTCCCATTCTAGACTGTGCAGATGTTGAATGCAGGCCACAGTTCTTTTCAAACTGTTGGGCTAAGTTTAGAGGTTATTTATGCACATGGCTGCAAGTGCTGCAAAAGGCAGCTAATTTTTTGGAGGGGAATAAGGATTTTGGAAAATGCGAGTAATTTTTTTGAATATTTTTTCTTTTTGGCAATTTTGTTCAATTTTGTGGAAAAAGCCTAAAACTTATAAATAGGATGTTCAGATCAGGAACGTAAATGATGCATTCAGGGTAGTGGGGAACTGAAACATTACCCAGAAGCATCAAGCTTAAAGCATAACCAAGCCCGAGATGTGACACCAGTCCATTACAGGGCAATGTAATCAATTCATACTCTTGGGGTATTAGCCTATGTTGAACGTGTGTCTGATCTTAAGACAGCTCAAATCAAGTTTCTATTAAGCACAGGTAAATGGCATCTTGGGAGTTAGGAAATGTGAGCATGTGATTTGAAAATATATAGTATATATATATCGGTGATTTGCTCAGGTAATTACAGTATTTATATGATCCACTTCTATTATTTTCACGTTAGGAATGAAAATACACCTCTACCATATGTCACTGTAAAGCCATTTTTGAAAACAACGGGGACGCTTGAAGGGAGAGACCAGTTCTTTGAATGTCCCGTCTATATGAACAAGACTTGGCAGGTAAGTTGAAGTGACTGCTGTTTTACCAGCTGCAGTTCACATGCATCTGGCATTATACACCATGTTAAGACGGCCTCCACTCATATCTAGTGCCTTTCACAAGGAATATTTCAGTTTACTGTATTGTGGTACAGCTTTATACAAGCTTTATATTTGTACATAGGGTACGTAGAAAATTGTATCACTCCTACACTTGTCAATAACATTTTACAAGAATGCCCACATCTGGCGGTTTAGTAGTCACATACCATTTTCAAAGATGTTGTACCAGTAAGATGTTTTCTTTATAGCAGTGATGACAAAAGTTCACAATAGGCCAGGTGGTGCTCACTCCTCTTTGAGTAATATTGCATTTTGATATAGAACATGTGAAGGAAAGACACTACCATCTATCTACTCTTCCATAGCTTATAGTTTCCAGGTTTATACCACACTGTTTCATCTCACCAGTGATGTTACTAGAAAGTTTAAAGGTTTTAGTTAATAACTGAAAGAAAACAAAGAAAACTGATTTGAGATTTAGTTGTGGTTGTACAAATTAGCAACTTGCAGTACTTATATAATGTCATCTTTAAGGAATCATCCCTCTTAGGCCTCTAGTCTTGCTGGATTCCAATGAATGTGGTCCAAGCTAAAGAAAACTATGTTAAGGCCTTGTTCAGTATGGAAATTATGGAACATTCTAAAATTTAATGATCTAGTCTTATTGTCCTGTTTTAATAAGGTTATGAAAGCATTTGCTTTTGCACAGACTTCAGGAAGTTAAATGCTGTGTCATGTTAAGGATTGATGACCTGTTGGAGAAGTTGAGGGAGATCTAGTACTTAACCTGAATTGAATTGTCTAAGGGATATTGGCGAATGTCATTCCATCTAACCTATCAGGAATACATTGCCTTCATGCCTTCATACCAACTGGTGTATGTTACTATAATGTTCTCCCATTTGATTTGAGCAGAGCTCCAGCTGTGTTCCAAAAGCTTGCAGGCAGCATGCTCAGTGGTGGTTCTGGAGATGTAACTGCTTAGTTCAATAATCTAGTGGATACCCTGGTGAATGGTCCAACAATCATGGTTTAGTCCTTAGTGTTCAACTAGTTTTCCAAGGAAGGAAATTCTTTCACAGGTTACTTCAACTTGGTATTCATGAAGGTGCAAATCTGACATGATGTCTACCAGTAGACCTTTCTTATGACAAATGTCTATTCTGTAAGAAAAAGGAGCCTTGTAAAACGTCACTAGTTACATAAGAAAAGTTTAGAAGTGTGAAAGTATCATGATTGCATTTTCATGTCAGAAGGGGCTTGTATATTGTTTGGACAATCATAGGTCTGACCTTTTCTATAATCCTGTATTTGAACCATCTTACACATCTTAATGATTTATCATTCAGTAACTGTTCCCAGCATCTGCAGACACCAGCAGAGTGCTGGTGAACAGCTGGGTGAGTGACACAGAGTTAAAATACTCATTTGCATGTGGGGAGCTCCAAAACATGGACTATTGTTTCAACATGGACAGCTGCTCAGTCAAACTAAGTTGCTACTTGCAAGCATCTTTGGTACAACGTTTTGCCTCCTGCAACCCTGAGTTTGAAAATGTTGGTTTAGATAAGAAATGATTGTTTGTTATTCACGTCATGTGAAAGCTCCTTCTACCTGTTTGTGAAACTGGAGTGACATGAGCTTTTGCTGTTGTGCTGGTAGTATCAAATGATTAGTGGATCATCTCATTAACAGATATGGCACCCTGTGATCAGTTATGACTAGATCTGCTGAATTCTTTAGGAATTATCATAATTCTGATTCCTCTTTCTAAACATTTTCTGTGACCATCAAGTGGATTTTTGAATATCATGGTATTCTGTCTCGTTCTTCTTCAGATGGGTAATACCAATGCTGTTTAGACACTGCTACATTATATATAACATCCTCACTCAGTACAATCATCCTAACATAAATCTAGTGGCAGCTGATTGCATGGCAACAGTAAATCTGGATGCACTCATAAAAACTGGATTGGCAGCCTGGGCACGTTACTGAGGGCCTGAAGAGGCAAACTGCCTGATGCTGTGAAGCAGCTAGACAATCTTCTCCCACACTTCCGCTTCCATTAGAAATAAAGTAGCTGGGGAAAATAAGTAATTATGGCACCTCTGGGGCACCAAAAATGAAAATAATTGTATTCCGGCTGTATTAAGTACGATGTGTCAATATCAGTCCCCCTGCACCTCGCTCACGCTGTCAGCTGCAGGCGAGACTTTATGCTTTGTATTCAGTACCTGTGTGTTTTTCATGTCGCTGAGAAAGATGCCCTGAGGAAATGAATGTGACATCAAAATCCAGGGCAAAGTAGGTCATTCAGGAAAAAGATCTAAAGCTTTACCGAGACAGTAAATGGGTTTATGGTCTGGCATGTCTGAAAGCAGCCTTGATACCCCGGAGAGAGTTTGCTTTCTGTTCTCGGGGATCAAATTTACTGAGCCAACAACTGCCTTTAGGCAGCCGAAATACATCTGTCTCAATGCCAAAAAGAGCGCTAGAATTAACCATTTATTCACTTAACCATTCTAGATACTTAGATCAATACATCCCATCCACATGCTGAGACGTGAGTTTACACTTTGGGCAAGGTTAGTCTGGTGACCACCAAAATAAAACACATTATTTATGTAGTTTAAGGGCATCCTGTAGTGATCACCCTCCTAAGGTGCTTTGAAAGTATTGCACTGTTGTCCTATAGCTTCTATATGTTTTTTGAAATTGGAGCACAAGCAGCTTAAATGACCTGCTCAGTAGTACACAGCAAGTGGGTAAGGGAAAGAGCATGTAATTCAGTTCCTTAGCCACTAAGCCTTGTTGACTTTCTGATTAGACTACACTCAAAAGCCACCAATTCTTGTCCTAATGCTATGTAACTGCTTATAATACTCTTGAATTCTGCACAGTTAAGAACGTGTTAAACCTGTGAGCACTGACCTCCAATGGAGAGGTTTAATGTTCTCATTCATTAAAGCTAGAGGTGTAGATATTTAGATGGTGTGATCATGATTCTCCACTTCTTGGGAAGAAGATGTGTACCGCTGATATGACTCCTCTATTCCTTGGGGTGAACATTTGTGATAAGCTTAGTGTGCCCAAGCTTTTTCACTTGGGTTGAAGATCAGAGTTGGTATGACCAAGCTCCACTGTTCCTTGCAGTGAAGAAGATCTGTCAATGGTAGCTTATTGAACTAGCAGGCCTAGCCTCAGTAACACGAACATTGCAGAGCCATAGGTGCCATGGCATCAAAGACTTGGCAAAGAGGTCCCTAAGATCCCTTGCTTAAGACTTATAAAACTTTTGGGGGGGGTTTCAGATGGCTTTCCTTTTGATGTCAGCTCTTCCCTGATCCCATTTTCATTTTATATTAGAACACAGGCTGCATAGCTGTGTACAGTTATGGTGTGTGGCAAGTATACTTTTGATTTCAGTTGGTTATAGCATCACTATTAGAAATCATACAAGAGATTCAGGTGACACTTATCTGTTCCAAGCATGCCATCAAATTAAAATTATTTTTTAACATTAAAAATGTGACAGCTGGAAGGCCTCCTGCATATCTGAATACCCTAAAAAACATTTTAAAATAAATCTCATTTATGTTGTAACAAGTAAGGGCACCTTCTTCAAGACCTGGTAGTATAAACACCTTTGGATACATGAAGCCTGATGTGAGTAAAAGTGCAGATGTCTGAACATAACAGGCCATTCCATGCTGGCTACTTCAATCCAGACCTGGATTCTGTTGGCACCTTGTTTTTGGAAGCCACAGTATCCAGATCATGGCTTTGTCGTTTGTATACAGTTTTTGCAGCAGTCTGGTTTTCTTCTTCCCTATATTACCATATTACTAAAGGCTTTTCACTTTACTTCTTTGTCTGGTTTACAGTGCTGTGTCCTAAAGCTTCCCCTTCCAAGTCTGAAGTCAGCACAACACTGGCAGTTAAGGAGAACTGCAATTTTGCTATCCTCTAGATCTGACTCTTGCTTGACTCAAAGATCAAGGACTGGGAAGAGAACTTCGCCCAGTGGGTAAGTTGTAACAAAGACCGGATATAACTTGAGATGAGTCAGATGAATTGCAACACAAGTTACAATGGAAATTATTTTAACTTGCCTTTCCTCCTAAATGTAGGTGAATAATTGAATTTAAGAGCACTGGACACAATGCAGTGACAGAATGCAGGCAGTACATTACATTTCTAGGTTTGGTCTATATCTTATTTTTATATTTTCTTTATATGATTTTAAAAGCTAAGACATTCCCAGTGGATTGTTATATATTATGTGTGAAGAATAAACTAAAGAGAAAAGCATGTCTTCACGCCTGAATCTGTCCACAGCCATCTGTGCATGTTACAGCTCAACTAGGTGCTGAGCCACAGATCTCATGGGATACATTTCTGCTGTGGGTAATTTGTCTTGCCCAAATATGTACCTTTCTACCCCATTGCCCAGCAATGTAAGGTCAAGCTCATCAGTAAACAAGCTTCTCTGCTTTAACTAATTAGACCTCCATCCAGCAATTGTGTGTACTCATGTCTTACTGCTGGAATCATGTCACCCCTGTGACTCTGAATGGACAGAGCCAGATGGCTAGATAGAGGACTGCATATTTTAGCCTTTTGATTCAATTTCTATCAATGCTGCTAGTGACACAAGAGTTGTGTTTTGTTACATACTACAGTGCTGTTTGGAATAGGCATTATCTATTTAAGATAAACACGTCAACTGTCAAGATATGAATGGCATAGAGGTGTGATTCAAAGCCAGAGATATCAACGTTATGACGGACCAAAAAATCCCCCCATCCATGTACTGCAGTTAATTGTACAGGAGATGCTGGAGTTCATAAAGGTGAAGGAATAGTGAAATGAAGAAGATATGAAAAGATGAGCAATGAAATGAGTGAGAGACACATGGAACCAGTTAATTGTGAATTTTTATTCTTGTTGGTATTATTTGAATCTATATTTTAATACGGGGTGGTGCAGGGAAACAGGAAATTTTCAACTGATGTTCAATGCACGAATAAACACATTACAGAATACATTTAAAAATGAAATGTATGGTACAGGATATGTAATTAATGATGGTAATCAATATTCACTAAGTATTCATTTCATGTTTTGAAGAAAACATCAGGAAGGTGTTGTCTATTTCTCCATACACTTTCTGACAACCTGTTGTGGAAATTCTGCATTGCTCGACATAACATGACAAGAGGAATGTCAGCGATTTCCTCTTTAGTCCTTCTTTTTGTTCAGCAGTGCTTGCAGGACGTGTGCGGTACACTTGGCTTTTAAGATGGCCCCACAGAAAAAAAAATCACAAACAGTAAGATCTGGGGATCTCGGAGACCATTAAATGTCACCATTGCGTGAAGTGACACACCTTCCAAACAATCGTCAAATAGCTGCCATCAATTGTCAGGCAGTATGCAAAGTGGCTCCACCTGGGGACTTTTTGTAAGGCTGAACCTGTTTCTTCGAAATTACACACCCATACTGTAATCGCATGAGCAGATGGGACACGATCATGACAACCTTATTGGTAATGACGCCAAAATTCCTTTTGCACAGCAATCACACTATCACCATTCTTCGCAGTGGTAGTGCTGCTGCTTTGCAGTAAGGAGACTGTGGAAGATTGTGGGTTCGCTTCCTGGTTCCTCCCTGTGTGGATAGTGCTTTGAGTACTGAGAAAAGCGCTATATACAGTAAATGTAATGAATTATTATTATTATTTATTATTAAAAGGATTTCACAGTGAATGCTCGTTGCGCACCACTCCTCTACTCCATTATAACTAATGGCAAGGGGTTCTAAACGAGGTTGCATTGGTTCCAAACAACTGTCGAAGCCCCAGGGTCACCAACACCTAGTTCCAAAATTTCCCATTTCCCTGCAACACCCTCTACAATTGTCATTGCTTATTTGGTCTCCATCCAATTATAGTATCCTCTTTATTCAACTCAGGGTTGGAGAGCTGGATTTTTCCTACTAACGTGACAGTTCACTAATCCACCGATGAATGTATGTATACACCATCATTTGGATGTAGGAGGAAAAAAGCAGAATAATGAGAGAAACACACACACACTTGCCAATGCTATGTAGGCCCCCTGTTCAAAATCTATGTGTTTTCAGTAATTCAGTCATAATTGGATAGTACTTAGGCTCATAAAACCAGGAACAGATGCAGTTGTTGTTGGATCAGTTAGACCACATTTGGAGGTGGTCAGCAATGCATAACTACCAAATATAATAGCAGTATAAATGTAAAAATACAGGATAGATAGATAGATAGATAGATAGATAGATAGATAGATAGATAGATAGATAGATAGATAGATAGATAGATAGATAGATAGATAGATAGATAGATAGATAGATAGATGAAAATTAAAAAGAAACAAAAGTTCAGACTTGGCTGTCACTGTCACAGTTAGATATTTCCTTTTTGTTCCTTTGTATAAAGGAGCCCCAGTAGCGTTTCTTGACACACTTCTGCTGAATAATTTGTTGGCTGAAAGCACTCAGTGTTAGTGTGTCAGATACAGGATGTGCAGCATTGTTCATAGTGGCACTCAGTTTTGTTTTAATACTCTCCTTTGCTACTACCTCCAGGGGATCCAGAGTGTGTTTCTTAACTGAGCTTGCTCTTTTAATTAGCCTGTTGATTCGGTGGGTGTCTCTTGAAGTGATGTTACCAGCAGAGCACATTAAAGCATAGAAAATCACACTGGTCATCACAGAGTTATCGAAGATGTTAACATTGTCACTACGTTAAAGGAACACAGCCTTCTAGGATAAACAGCCTGCACTGCACATTTTTATATAGTTCTTCTATGTTCCGAGACAAGTCTAACCTGTAATTAATGTGGACCGCCAAGTACTTGTAGAAGTGGACCACCTCTACATTCAGTCACTGAATAGCAACCAGACATAGAGGCTCTTTGGTGCGGCGAAAGTCAATAACCAGTTCCTTATTTTTGCTGATGTTAAGATGCAGACAATTCTCTTTGCACCAAGAAACACACTTCTCCACGTGACTCTTATACTCTTGTCCCATCTTCTTTATCAGTACACCTCATAAGTGCAGAATCATCTAAGAATTTCTGCAAGTGACATGACCTGCTGTTATATTTGTAAGCGGAAGTGTGCAGAGTAAAGAGAAAAGGACACAGGCCTGCTAGATTGAAATATAATCTGGCCAAATTATATGTCAATATAAAATGCATTTTAATTCCTGGTATAAAAGAGACTGCAGACTGTGACCAAGTTGGGATTCAAACCCATGTCTCTGCAATTGTAAGATAATAGAGAGACAGCAGAGCTACATGCACTGCATCAATATGTTGCCCTTGTTTGATTTTTAATATTTGCTTTTTCTATGTTATTTGATTCATCATGACATTGAATGAGAAGAGAAGAGAACTGGCTGAAGGATGTGGAGCTGAAAGTCATGTTGATAGAAGAGGTCCGCTCACTTTACCTGACCAATTTGTGCTCATCTCTTGTATCCGTCATATTCTACCCACCCTCACATGTATTTGTTAGGCACTGCATATTTAAGAAACAGACTTGCGAATCCCACTGTGCTCAGATTTTATGCTTCTTATGGGACCCTGCCACTAAGCATAACGAGGCACATGCTTGACATTTTGCTAAATGGTTGGTGCATCTTTCTGAAAATGGTAAAGACCACCATCTGCTGCAGTTGTTGATCTTGGAAAATATCTTCTTCTTTTCAGGTCATTACCAGCATCACATCTCACTGAGCCTCACAAGGAAAATACATTTTCAAGATTAATCCTGGCAGAGCCAGCAGTCAAAGGTAAGTGTCTGCAAATAAAGGTGTGACACTGTTCGTCAAATACCCACTTACCGAATAAACAGGCTTCAGTTTTATACTGTTTCTGATTGTGAACACAAGGGATAGGGTTAGGTGCTACATCCCTCACTCAAACATCTCAGGCATGCAAACCTCTTCATTTAGTGGGCACTGGGCCCAAGAATGGCAGAGGAATAAAATTAAAGGAAGATGGATAGATGTGCAAAATCTTTCCATAAAGGAATGAAAAACAAACCTTCGGGCAAATCTTTGGGTGGTCAATGATGAGTAAATAGGCCCAGGATTGGACATTCCTTTTGTTCAGTATACAGATATATGTCTGTAGATACTGTAATGTCAAGTTAGCCCTTAGTTCAATTGTTTTATGAAGGCAAGCACTATCATGTAGCATTACAGCTATTGTCAATTTTACTGTTGGGGATTTCATCATATGTGTAGCAGGATGCAGACCACTGCCTAGTTTGATAAGTGGTCATCAGGTTCTGATTAAGCAAGGTATAGGAATATGAGGGCATGAACACCAGCAGCATCAAATAGTTGGAGTTAAAGGGCATGATTAAAATACCCAGCTGCCAGCTTTTTTGGAATTTGCAACAAAGGCACAATGCTGCATCGTACCTAGGCTCCTTCCACATAATGTACGCTCTTCACAGTTCTTACTTTCTTAATATAATTAGAGTTTCTTACAGATCACAAACAGCCTGTTTTAAGGCCTTGTCTTTGATAAAAGACGACACTTGTCAGCAGCAGTAATATATGAAAAGCCTTATTGGCCATTATGACATATTTTCTGTTAGATTAACTTTGATACTGAGTGCATTTGAAGAAAATATCCCAGAAGACCTTTATCAGTGCAGATTTCTTTTTTCGTGAACAAACGGTCTTTGCTGCATTTGGCAGAACATTCATTATTTGGCTCTTAACAGATAAGAGCTTATTCATCTTTTGCCTGTGTACGTTAATAAAGTGATTAACTCAATTAAGAATGAGTAAAGCTTTTCTCTGTGGATGGCAAGGCTTTGTTGTACTTCATTTTTTATAACCTACCACAGAAACACGCTCGCTTTTGCATACTAACGACTGCCAGCAGCTGGCTTCAGCGGGACATAAATAGGAGCGGGTGGCACAGTGCCGTCTGCTTGCCTGCAGAGCGCTAAACACTTGTAGCAATCCTCACATTCTACTACAAGACATTGATCCCGGTAGCAAACTTATTAATAAATGTTCCTTTCGTATATTATGCCTTCTGTAGTGTGTGAAATGGCAGCAGAGAGTGGTAGACTGACTCCCACTGTTTCGACTGACCATATACAGCTGACACAAGGTCTAATTCCTGTGATCCATGGATTCATTGTTCTTTATACACACTAGGCCGACAGTCTTAGTTAGGGCCATGTCAAATTAGATGACTTTTATTAGTAATTTTTAGTTGTACCCTTCATTAACATAATCTTACCAGGACAGTCAGTGGCACGCTCCCATGAGACGTAGTAAGGCATGCAAAGTGGCTCATTCCAACTACACTCACACCAACAAAATCAAAAACAGCCTTAATTTTGTCTTTAGAAGTAGTGGCAGGCTGTGTGTGCGTGAGAGCTGACAACGAATGAGTGCTCTTCTGAAAGTATAATGTATTTAATGTATCAACAAGGAATAAGTGACGCAGGTGTTCTAGACCTCACAAACAGAAGAAAAATGTGTCTATCTAATGCCTTGCTTTTTTATATACTATGACAAAATAGAGAGAAAAAAAAACCAAGGGTAGAGACTATGACTAAACTCGCTGTACCTGTTAACCCTTCGTACAGCACTGGCTCTGCCAGGCAACATGCTATTGGCTGTCAGAAAAATGGGCAGGCATGATTTTGAGTCATGTAAATTAACTTGGTCTTGTGACAAGATCAGCAACACAGTTGGTACATCTGACATATTCTACACCTAGAAGTCGCGTAATGTGACATCTGCTTAAGTGTTATACACTGCATTGTCCAACTTCAGGCTGATTCCAGAATGACACAGGCATAGATGACAATACTTTTGTGCCCGATTAATATTTGGGACAGTCTTTGTTTTGGCGTTTATGACAATGTGTGAAAGACATTGACCAAGATGGATATCTGCCTGTGATTATCTGCATCTTATATGCATCAGGGCTAGAAGAGCACACCTTTTGGTGGCCATCCTGTCCTATACATTGTGAATGCTTTTAAAACCTTGGACAAATGAAGGGCAAATGAAGATTCACTTTTTGATATGGAGAAGCTTTAAGAAGTGCTTGGGACTCGATCAGATCTTACTGCTTGAGGTTTGATTCTTATATAGAATATTCAGTTATGACCAACTGCTACTTTCCCAGACAAGCCAGCATTTTCATTCATGATTTATTTTTCCACCCTCAGTTATATCAATAAAACAATGCAGGGAGCAGGAAGACTGGAACCCACCCTTGAAGGAATACTCATCTGTTTTTGGAAAGGTTAATTTAGAGTTGCCAGTAGGCATTAACCTGTGCAACACTGAAGCATCAGGATTTGAACCTGAGACTATAGATCTACGAGGCTGTGGGCCTAAACATCATGCTATGATGTTGCTTAGAAAAGGAAAATGTGCAGCACCATGTTCTGAGTTTTGAAATGTGAACACTTTCCATTTAAAACTAGAATCTAATTAAATGTGTGAAAGCTCATTTGTGGGTCTCTACTCACGAGAGGTCCAGAAAGTGATGCAGGTGCAAGCTTTTTAGCAATTCAAATGCAGTTCTTTCGAAAGGTATGAAGCCTAATGAATGAGTAACATGTGCTCAAGTCTACACTGGTGAAAAAAAAGGCTGAAACATCACATTCTAACAGGAGCACAGGTGATCGTGTTGTGTTCCTTTGTCAAGAGGAGAGACATTCTTAATTAATCTTAAAGCTTTTGTTACTAGATCCTGCACTTGAAGGTCTGCTCTAATTTGGAACAGGTACAGTATATTAAAGATTCTGTTCTTTCCCACTGTCCACTTATTACCTGGTTTTGCCTAACTCTCGCTAGCTGTGACTCGTAACAGTACTCTCTACCATGTTATATTATGCTTTTCCTCTTGAAAATGTTCTTTCTAGAAATCCCAGCTACTGTATGTACCTCATTGTCAAGGTGAGGAACAAAAGCTTTGGAATATCCAACCATGTTTCCATTAATATTGCAAGAATTTGTAAGGTAACAATTGTAAAGAACGACAGACAATATTGTGGCTTTTCAAACTTTGCCTTACTGATGTATCTTTGCTTTTCCCCCATGCCAGGATCCGGAGTAATATCTGACCATCCTGCAAGCCAGTGGACAAGTCCAGACCACCTTTCTTCTGACATGTGGTCTCCAAAGGTGGCTGACCAAAACAATACTGAGTTACCTCAGTCTATTCAGGAAGACTGCAAGGTGAATGAAGATCTGACAACCACAATGCCAGACCTTAATGCAACTGAAAACTACAAGGTGAATGAGGATCTGACAGCCACAATGCCAGACCTTAATGCAACTGAAAACTACAAGGTGAATGAGGATCTGACAGCCACAATGCCAGACCTTAATGCAACTGAAAACTACAAGGTGAATGAGGATCT
Organism: Erpetoichthys calabaricus; assembly: GCF_900747795.2. Classification (NCBI taxonomy): domain Eukaryota; kingdom Metazoa; phylum Chordata; class Cladistia; order Polypteriformes; family Polypteridae; genus Erpetoichthys; species Erpetoichthys calabaricus. The sequence continues at coordinate 74,076,043 of NC_041401.2, forward strand.
GACAGCCACAATGCCAGACCTTAATGCAACTGAAAACTACAAGGTAAATGAAGATCTAACAACCAGAAGGCCAGACCGTAATACAAGTGAAGTTGTCAGCACTGAGAATAAGGTGAGGCTGGAGGAGGAGGTGGAGGAGGGAGAGACAAACATGGCCAAGCATGGCAGCGTGGCTGGAGAGAATGAAGATTTCACTTTTGGCTCTGAGGAACTGGCAGAGAATCGCATGTATGAAGAGGAAGGTCATTACCAAGGTGACAAACAAGAAACAGATGAAGATACTGGAAATGAGTGGGATGCAGCACAAGAGTCCATCATGCTACCCGATGCTCAGGAAAGTAACATTCAAGATCCCGAGGAGATCCACGAGCAGTTAGACAGAGCTAATTACAGTGATGATGACTCTGACTTCTAGGCTTTCACAACATTGGCTCTAAACAAACAACTCTTTGCTAATTTGAATGTGCATTTAGTAAACATTGGGTGAAATGAAGCTTGATGTGTCAGGCAGAGGTTTATGGACTGATGCAGTGAAAAATGTTCACAGAATTGAGGTAAGCAGCAATGAGATGGTCCTGCTGCTTAATCAGGATTTCCACTCTTAGTGTCGAGTATTAAAAATGAAGGGTGAACCCCTCTAATGGAAAGATCACAGTGGTTTAAAGTTCCTAATTTTAAGACTATCCTCTGATTTCAGCTGCAGTATAGGACTTGAGCAGCTGCCATTAGCCTCAAGGATAGAATAAGGAGTTCATATTGTAGAGAAACCTCTTAAAAGTGTGTATGATAAGCGTAGACTCATTGTCACCCTTGCTTTGTCATTCGCATCAGGGTGTTCATATTGTCAGTAAATACAACTGAAATTGAAAGAAAGTCAGAACTTTAGACTAGAAACTTGTATGAATACTTGACAGGTAAAGACCAGTGCCCAATATAGCTGTTATTTTTACCTTGTGTGTCATCTCCGGTCATGATGTTTTTTTCCTTCTTCTCTCCCCTGGACTTTATTGCTTTGCTTTAGTAGAAAAGATAGCTTATTCCACCACTTATGTATGTATTGTTTTTATAATAAGCTGGTTCCCAATTCCTTTACTTATTTATAACTTATTATATTTGTGTTGCTTACCAGCTGCTAGGGTCTTTACATCTCATTATTGAGATTTACACTTGATTATGAAAAAGGTGCAATAAATAGACATCCTGTCCTGGGAAGGGCATTTCAGAAGAGTGTCTGCTTGTGAGCATTGGACTTTGCTGCTGTCCACTGCAAAGATAAAAAAAAGGAATGGCGCTCTGCCATTGAATTCTGTTCAGGTCTTATTTGCTCACAAGCTGTAACAATCCCGACAAGAAGGCAGACACTCTTCCCGCTTCAGTTGTGCCCAAGTGTTTGGATTGCTTTGTACATCTCGATCATCACTGGTGGAAGTAGTGGGATTATGTGGATTCCTGAGAGTCACACAGATTGGTATCAATCTGTAAATATCGTTAGCTGCTTCAGGACCTTTGTGTTGTTGATCTTCAGTGGCCTGCACTCAAAACCTTCCCATGAAGACCAAAGACAATGACCTTTCCGCTCTTTGTTACGTGCTTTCTGATATGCTATAGTGATGATTGGAGTGCAAATGCACTGCAGTGCACATTCACTTACACACAATGTCAGCCAATTTTGTACTTGATAATTAACTTATGGCTTGTAATTTTCTTTGTATGTTTTTGTTGACCCTGTAGACTACTTCATGGATTTTCAGCACAACAAGCAAAAAGAAAATGAAATTAATGTGTACAGGTGTTCTGGTTTTAACAACAAATGTGGTCACCAGCATTAATGTCCACATTTTATAAAAATGTGATCTTCATTGCCATTTACAGTATATATCTTTCATAGCAAGTCTAATAAAATTTCTTTATCCCCAGAAAGCACTGTTCCCTTGCTGTCAAATTTTCATTTCAAATTTCTGGATAAAAAAGCTCAGAAGAAAGAAGTAGTTCACAATGCCAAGTCAATCTCTGAAGACACCTAAATGTTAGACAGGTCGTGCTGATATTGCATGCAGATGATGATATGTTCTCTTACATTCATCAAACTATTAAAGCTCTGCCTTAGACATTGGGAAAAAGGGACTTCCTCTTTAATTTATGTAGCTTTATTCTTTGTCTTTTCACTCTTGCGAAAAGTGTGACATTTATGGAAATGGAACCGTTTTCCACTGTAGGATCACAATGGGCAGTTTGAGTCTCTCAACTCATGATGTGCGTTACAGAGCAGCCTGCAGTCAACTGCAGGGCAGTAGGGTTTATTTACCCATTAGAATGCACTAATTCCTCATCCTGATGACACTGGAGCCTTCTGGAATCTGCTGCAGCAGCATCTTCGTTCATCTGGACTGTACTAGTGTCTAGGATTACGCAGACATTGTGTAGATATTTCCTCCCTTCTCTCTTATAAGCTTTCTCAGTAAGTGATCTGTAAAGCTTATGTAGTCCATAACTGTGACTGAAGACCAAATCTTTTTTCTGTTGTGTAGCATGAAGCTAATGTGATAGACAGTTTTGGCTTTTACTTTTTAAATTGTGATTGCAGCATCTGACCAAGGATTGCCTTGTTCAAATCCGAGACCGACTTTGTGATTCTGAATATAAAAAGTTGATGTATGCTTTGTTAAATGATTTCAAACACTCATAAATGTTTGGGGAGTTTTACCCTGTATACTTTGTGGGATAAGAACAGGCATCCCAGCCAGGGAGGCCCGTGAGGAACAATGGACAGATTGACTGGCTGGGCAGAAAGAGAACTCTGTGCCCAGCTGGTATAAAATAATGGATGGACCAGCGGAAGCTGGAACTTGGGAATGGTTCCAAATAGCTACAGTAAGTAGCAATGGTCCTCATATGAAAACCAAGTTGGGCCACCTGCAGGGGTGCTTGGGAGATGGAGTCTGGAAGTGCAGCCTTGTAGTGGTCCCTTGCAATCGATAGAGGGTGCTATCAGGGGAAGACCTCCCCACTTTCATTATGGCCTGGCAGTGCTTCCCAGGAGAATGTGGCATGGCCCTGGAAGAATTCCCAGGTCTTGCATAGAAGGAAGCCTGCTGCTAACACATGGACGAGGCAGAGTTGGGAAGCAGCAGGCAACACTCAGTGGAGGACTGAAGGAGGAAGAATTGTGTGATTTGTATTCATTTATTGTATATTTGTGGCTTGTTATTGGGAGGATTGTGGGAGGAGAGGTGCCTGAGAAAAGAATATAAATCCTTTATTTTACCCTATCAACGTGTGGTATTTTACTGTGTCTGTGGTTTGGGGCTTTCTGGTTCAAAATGCTAAAGGTCTTTACAATTGACTTGACTTGACTTGACTTGCGTTCAATATGGGACTATGGATCGTGGACTATCTTAAAGACAGACCTCAGTATGTGCATCTTGGGAACTGCATGTCTGACATTGTGGTCAGCAACACAGGAGCGCCACAAGGGACTGTACTTTCTCCGGTCCTATTCAGCCTATATACATTAGACTTCCAATACAACTTGGAGTCCTGCCACGTGCAAAAGTTCGCTGACGACACTGCTATCGTGGGCTGCATCAGGAGTGGGCAGGAGGAGGAGTATAGGGTCCTAATCAAGGACTTTGTTAAATGGTGCGACTCAAACCACCTACACCTGAACACCAGCAAAACCAAGGAGCTGGTGGTGGATTTTAGGAGGCCCAGACCCCTCATGGACCCCGTGATCATCAGAGGTGACTGTGTGCAGATGGTGCAGACCTATAAATACCTGGGAGTGCAGCTGGATGATAAATTAGACTGGACTGCCAATACTGATGCTCTGTGTAAGAAAGGACAGAGCCAGTTATACTTCCTTAGAAGGCTGGCGTCCTTCAACATCTGCAATAAGATGCTGCAGATGTTCTATCAGACGATTGTGGCGAGTGCCCTCTTCTACACGGTGGTGGGCTGGGGAGGCAGCATTAAGAAGAAAGACGCCTCACGCTTGGACAAACTGGTGAGGAAGGCAGGCTCTATTGTAGGCATGGAGCTGGATAGTTTGACATCTGTGGCAGAGCGACGGGCGCTCAGCAGGCTCCTATCAATTATGGAGAATCGACTGCATCCACTAAACAGTGTCATCTCCAGACAGAGGAGCAGCTTCAGCGACAGACTGCTGTCACTGTCCTGGTCCACTGACAGACTGAGGAGATCATTCCCCCCCAAACTATGCGACTCTTCAATTCCACCTGGGGGTGTAAACATTAACATTATACAAAGTTATTGTCTGTTTTTACCTGCATTATTATCAATCTTTTATTTAATATTGTTTTTTGTATCAGTAAGGTGCTGCTGGAGTATGTGAATTTTCCCTTGGGATTAATAAAGTATCTATCTAAAGGTGGCAAATTTATAGGTAAGAAACAGGAAGAGAAGGGATCTTGTGGGACCAGAACTGGAAGTGACTTCATCAGGCTGGAATGTCTTGAAAAGTAGAAGTGATATCATTAGGAAGTGGGTTCTTCTGATGGTCGCAGAGGGTAAACAGGAAAAATATCACAGGACAACACCAACTTGTGGCACGGCTGAGAAAAACATATATTTGAGCCTGTAAACCATATTCCATACATGTGTATGACAGCTTATACAATCTTAAGCATCTTGGGATGAAGTTGAAAATGAAGGACACCTTCTAAAATGAAGAGCATTTGTATTTGTAACATTTTCTAAGTCATTCTGGGATTGTGCTTATTATGAAATGTGCTATATAAAATAAAATCTCTAACCTTCTCTTTGGATTATCTCTTTCAGCTGGCATATATGTCCATATTCCTCACAAAGATTTGGAGTCTGGCACTTGAGATAAGGAAGTCAGATCATCCCACTTTGTTGCCAGTGCCACCTCACCAGGACCTAGTAGAACAGAAAATGAGCTAAATTAAAGCATGACTTTTCTTCTATTTTGTAGCTTATTGCTTTATAAAATGATTTGTGTTGGCCCAGCCTATGAAAGTCCCCTTCCACCCACTGAAGTTACTCCCCATGCCAAACACTGCCTTATGTCTTGCTTGTCTATCATATTTCTTACCTTTTATTTACTTCATAGCATGAAGCAGCACACCAAAGACTTGTTTTGACCAGATTAATGTTTGTGTCTCCCATCCCTTGCCTTGCCCTGCCTTGATGCTCTCCATCTTACTTAAATTCTGCATGGGACAGATTAAATGGTGAAGGCATGGCAGGCTGTGTACTTCACTGATGAAAGGAATGAGGGGTGCAGGCTGGCTGCTTGACCTGGAGGTAGACAGGAACAGTTATATATTCAGCATACTGCCCCTGCTATCAAGAATTTATATGCGTTGGGTGTAGGGTCTGGATTTAGCACAGCTGATTAATTACTCCAGTTGTAACGATCGACCCGACTAATTTATCACTTCTCTGAACATTTAATTAGCTGGTAGCCCAGCACAATTAAATTCTGAATTAGGACAAATTGAACTGCAAGCTTAGCAGCTTGAAGGACAAGCAAAACCTAAATGATTACTGCTGTAAAAAAAAGCAGAAAAAGTTCAACAAACTTCATCAAGACAGAGCGTAATAGTGAAAGAAGGAACAGAGTGTAGACACTTAGTGTAGTCTTGGCATTGATCTTGCTGCTTAATTTAAAACTCATTTTTAAAACAGAACTACTCCAGCTTTTTCATGTTCTTGTATTGCTATGCAATGGGGTTTGAAGGATAAAGAAATATAACATCTAGAAAGGCAATGGGTCCTCGCTGAAAGGCTGGTCAGGTTTTGTGTATAAAAAATCGGGAGTGGTCTGCCCTAGACCAGATCTGGGGATGGATATTTGAGGAATAAACCACAAAACAGTGATTGTATTTTTATATTATGTACATTAAAGAACCATCAACAACAAATCAAATCAAATGAATAATATATTGAACAATTATTATAAGTGTAAAGTTAAAGAATAAATCGGACTCTGCAGCTGCAATAATAAAACAACCTAATACTTGTATGCAAAATTTGGTTGACCTAAGTGAAAGCTTACTCATGTTATTGTGTTTACATGCACACACACAGACAGACACACAGACATAATTCCAAATATGGTATTTTTGGACTTGGAGGTCTGAAATATCGAGATTCGGCAAAATGGATTTTTTGGAGGATTCTAATATTTTCACTATACTCTGTATACGAGAAAGTCAGGGAGGTCTAAAATGTCAAGATTCATCAAAATCTCGACATCGAATCTGGACAATTACAATACTTTCCCTATACTTTGTATATGAGAAAGTAAAAACTGTAACTAGCATAAATGAGAATGATGCATGATCTGGAAGAATGATGTTCATTACCTTAAGAACAACATTATGAAATATCCGAATGATAGCCTATCATTGTAAGGGTGGCATTGGTAAATAACCATAGTGTGCAATCAGTGTCTTACAGGCTGCAGATTAAGGGACCCAGTTTGCATATCTTCCCAAACTCACATCTACTCACCTCCCTTATATCCATTAGTGAATACTATTAAGCCATTCCTGCACATGATCCCTAGATGTTGCAGGTTTCTCTTACCATTCAGTGCTGACTGCTTGTTTATTTTGTGCAGGCATCCGGTGTGTATGTACAGTATAGTATGTTGATTCCGGGCTTCCTGGGGCTACTTGAAACAAAGTTACCAATAAATAATCCATCCAATAATGCCAGTGGCTTCTATGTCAGATGTTTGTTTTTTTACCTTCATTCATTCAGTCACATTCCAGATCTGCTTATTTCAGTTCAGAGTCACAGGGCTGCATTGTCTATCCTTGCATCATGTTCAAGGATCAAGACAGGAAGGGCAGAGTTTCAGACCATTCCAGGGCACAATTATGCTCAATGTCCAATTTTGTGCCTCTTTCTGTCCTGGCCTGTAAGTCTTTAGGGTGTGAGAGGAAGGCCTAGATGGACGTAACAACACAATTAATGCATAACACAAAGAATCTAAATTATAGATAAAGTATATATCACCACAGGCTGCTCCCTCCATACATCTGAGCAAGCAGGCTTCTGACTTCTGTATCACAACTGTAAGAGTGAGCACATCTTGTGTTCATATGCGATAGACACGTTACTCCCTTTTCACAGGTTGCTACACTGGCTCCCTTAGCTGCAAGCATTAAGTTCAAATCCTCAGCACCTTTGTATATAGGGACACTAATAAGGTCCTGTGCTCTTTCCCACCCACTCTGGTCTGCTAATGATTGGAATCTGGTGATAACACCTCTGCATGGCATCAAATGTCAGTCCAGTGTTGTGAAACTCTTTCCTGGTGGAATGAGCTGTCCATCCCATTCAAACCTCTCTAGCTGAGAACCATTTCCAAGAGTCGTGTGAATACATGTCTGTTTGATAAAGGTTTTCATATGTGGTTCTTTATAGCTAAGCAAAGAGTAACTAGTCTTAATGTGTCTGATTGGATCTTCACTCGTGTTGTTCAGTTTTGTCACCTTGTTCTGGAACACTCCAGACTGACTATTATTTGAATACATTGACATCTTTGTTGATTGTTATATCACAGCCAGGGTTTTTTTTTTTCTTCCCGGCTTGTATTTATTTGTTGTTTCATTGTCATTTTAAATTATTTTTTTCAAGTTTTTATGTAATTTCTGTCTATTATTTACTAATTGTATCCTGTAACTTTAAATGTGTGGCCATTCCATGTACTTTGTGGGTGGAACCCCAAGAGGCAGGGCCTTTCTGACATCACTGCTGCCTGGTCCTCCTCCTGGCTTTATATTCAGGCAAAAAGAAAAGACTCAGCAGCAGAGCATAGTTGCGAGTATTTTTATATCTTTGAATTTACTGTTTTTGGTGATCTTGCTTTGTTTTATTGTATTTTATCTACAGATTGTTTACTGGGACTTGTTTTATTGTGGATTGGCCTTACAGGCAAATCCTTTTGCATTTTTTGCTCTGTTGTGCATTTTTGCCTTATTTTGCATTTTTGTCACTAAATCTCTAAGTTTAAAAAGATTGCAGTTTGAGATAGTCTTTCAAGCCAGAGTATTCATGGTTTTATCTGCATTTTAAGGGATTTTTGTACATTTCTTTCTGAATTTTCCAAGCCAATTTCCCATTTTGGGGCAAGCTACTCTGAAGTGAACTCTGAAGTGAGGGTCCTAGCCTGCTTTTCATTTTGGAGGCCTCAGCCTCTTTTTGTCATGTGTGAGACACAGCCTCACTCCCTTAGAATAAATCATCTGCTTGATGAGTGAATGTAAATGTTACATTGAGCAGCAGCGGGCTCTCTTCTCATTTTTCTGCCTTGCTCACCTCTTGCTACATTGCTGACTTGTTTTCTCATTCTCAGAGAGTGTTAATAAATATAAAAAAGCCCTCTTTAAAGCTCGCTCAGAATACTATTCTACAATAATAGATAGCAATAATAAAAATCCTCGGGTACTGAACAGTGGCTAAATTAACAAATGGAAATTCAGATCAACAGTGCAAAATACCAACAGATATTAGCAGTACAGACTTTATGAACTTCTTCAATGAGAAAATTAAAAATATAAGAACCCAGATCTCTGCATCACAGTACAAACCAAATACTAGCTTAGCAGACCCTGTCTCACATTGCATTCAGCACTTTAGTAATTTTAATCCTGTAACTGAGCAGGAAGTCTTAACTTTAATTTCTAAAATGAAGCCCAGTACTTGTTTCCTAGATCCAGTGCCAACAAAACTAGTAAAACGTGCAATGGATGTTCTTGCAGCAAATATTCTAAACATTATCAATAGTTCATTATTGCATGGTACAGTACCTGATACACTAAAAGTGTCAGTCATTAAACCATTACTTAAAAAGTCAGACCTAGACCCACACATACTAAATAATTATAGGCCTATTTCAAATTTACCATTTCTCTCTAAAATACTAGAAAAAGTAGTCGCCAGTCAGCTTCAGTCACACCTTACGCATTACAATTTATTTGAGAAATTCCAGTCTGGTTTCTGCACTGGTTATAGTACAGAAACGGCACTAACGTGGGTTGTTAATGATATTCTGATATCCTCTGATGAAGGAAACTCCACTGTAATTATGTAGTTGTACTTAAGTGCAGCATTTGACACCATCGACCATTCTATTTTACTGCACAGGCTAGAAAATGATGTTGGGCTTACAGGCACCGTGCTTGCTTGGTTTAGTTCTTATTTATCAAATCGATTCCAATATGTACAGAAATGTGCTGACAGTACTCCATTGTTATACACAGAAGTTCAATATGGTGTCCCGCAGGGCTCTGTACTGGGACCTTTACTGTTTTCACTTTACATGCTTCCACTGGGATCTCTCATTAGGAAACATAATGTTAATTTTCACTCGTATGCAGATGACACCCAGTTATACCTTTCATTTAAATCAGATGAAGTTTCTCCGATGTTGTCTTTAATTAGTTGTGTCAGCAAATTAAAGGAGTGGATGAATGAGAACTACTTGTCTTTAAATACAGATAAAACAGAGATGTTAATTGTTGGAGGGAATGACGCTGATCACAACAATATTTTGTCATCATTTGTCATCAAAAGCAAGGAGTCAGACAGGCAATGGTGTTGCACTGGTGTCCCTATACATGTGGTTTACTTCCTAACTACTAGATCAACTTTTTGATGCCTCAGAGGACTCTGAAAGCTTAGATGAGGCCCTTACATAGATTTTATTGTTAGAGTGGTACTTAAGGATTGCACTTGTCTGTTCAACTTCTAGTCTTGGGCGGTTTGAATGTGCTGTGACCAGAATTATACATAATATACCAGCTACAACCTAAATAGCCCATTACAGGGTTTAATTTGTATTCAACTTTTTATAATGCATCCTACCCTTTTATTTACTTTTTTGATAAACTCCCAAATCGGTTTAAGTATTGGCTGTTTGTAAGTTGGTTTTTCCTATTTTGCATTTATAATGGAAGCTTGAGCTGCAGTCCATACTTTCCCCCATTACAAAGTACTTTGCCCAGTTCAAAAAATAATCTTTGTAAGTCTGCTTGCTGCCTTCTTGGCTTTCACTGTTGTGGCAATTTTGTTGTTTTCTGTAAACATCACAAGTTTGTCAACTATATCTGAATCAATGTCATCACTGTCAGTTAGAAGGCATATTGTTTTAGAGCAGATCTCTGAGGGGCACTTTGATGATCATGTAGAGTATTCTGCTCTTATTTTAGCTTTTATTTCCCACTCATAAATCACATTTTTGTAAGTTAAACCACCAATGCCAATAGGTTATAAATTCAGGATTAATTATTGATGCAAAACCATGACAAAGGCTTATTCAAGATATTCATCCACTGAGTTGTATTCTTTACTTGCATGTATAACTCTAGTTACCTCTACAACACAGCAGAAGAAGTTTGTCTGGCGCATTCTTCCTGTCTAGAGCTACAATGTTTACCATTTTAGTTTTTCTTTTTTAGATAAACTTTGTGAATAAACTTTTTTCATGATATCTGCACCAGAGGCAGGTCTATTGGTATTGCCGTTCATTTTCTTTCTCTTTGTGTGGTCTTTCATTCCAGTGGTGTTTCCTGTGTTCCCTTTCCAAATGATGGAACGTATTTATTCAGAATCCCCTAAGGACCACTTGCCAGTCGTTATAATGCCTGCATTATTTTTGATTATTCTGTTTTGAAACCCTTAAACACAGTTTGTTTTTAATTGTATCTGGAATATTAGCTTTATTTCTTCTTTAATGAAACCTTGGCAAGGATATTTATTGAGTTCATTTGTTATTTTCTGCTTTTCTGTTTCTTTCCTGTCTTGCTAAGAATTTTCAAATTATCCATCCATCCATTCCTTAATCCAGTATAGGATCAAAAGACCAAGGCCTGTCCTGGCAGTAGAGGATATAAGGCAGGAACCAATCATGGAAGGAGCTTTAAAATGATGTTGTATTTAATGTTTTAAGCAGAGTTAACTAGATATCACACTTGTGGTTGCAGTGTGCCTTTTGTGGGGACTATGACACGGTCACTTACACATTTTCCTCGACTAGGGTTGCCAGATTAGAAAATTAGAAATATGGGACACTCTTAAAATCTCTCTCTATATTACTATATATAGAAATGAATACATGCCACATACACACCCAGACCAATATATTATATAAAAGCAGAAACATAAGTTAAAAACATAAACCAAGGATTTTAATGGGTTATGAGGAAAACAAAAGTAAAATCATTTGAAAATGATTTAATACAAGCTAAAAAAATTCTGTAAAAGTGAAATCATTTGAAGATATTTATTTAATACAGACAACAGAGAAATATTATTATTATTTAATACAGTCAGTTAGAAAAAAAGTGGGCCGTGGCAAGTAGTAACAATGCACTTTGTAGACACTGTATGTTGCAATGCTGATGCAGAACTGCACAGCAACGTGGCTAGAGAGCAAACCAGTAACAGTGTCACTGTCCTCAGCCAACATTAGCAACTGAACAAGTTGCAAACAGGCAGCAAACACTAGTTTCCCTGTTATATTTGGGTTATTTTCATCAAGAGAATCTGAGAAAAGAAAGTATAATTACTTATGAAGTTACAACTAAGTACCGTAAGAAGGTAGTAAAAATATATTTTTATTACGAAATTTGAAAATGAACTAAACATGGGACATTTGGGTGTCCCTGAAAGGTCAGTACAGGGCAGGGGACAAAATTATCAAATATGGGACATGTCCCATATATAAGGGATGTCTGGCAACCCTAGCATTGACCATGTCACAGAAGTGAACACTGACCCTAAACCTACACCTGCCTCTTCCAGTCTCATGCTTGAAAAGCTCCTGAGTAGGCAAGAATGGTGTCAGTTATACCCCAGCAATGGACAGAAGCATGTTGGTGGTGTTAACATCTGCAATTTTCCAAACCTTCCAGTAGCCAAATGATTATTTATTAACAGGGATACCCCTTGGTACCCCAATACTTCTTATGTATTTTTACTTTATTCTTTACATAGACCCATCATAAAACCTGACCCATATGAAAAATATCTGTGGAAATACTTTCTTGGGGTTGGAACAGGAGGCTGGTGTATCATATACTGGAGAATAAAAGCAAACACAGCTGGAATAGCTGACTGGATACAATTAACAAGACTAGTGTGTGAAGATTCTGAAAGAGAGTAATAAACTCTGAGGTTCCTAAAGGAGTCAACCAGATTTGTGAATGTTATAGCTCATTCAATTTGTCACATCTCTTCACATCAGCTCTGTTCGGGACTCCCGTTTAAACTCAATTTATGAGCTTAAAGAACTTGGCTGTGCTTGAGAAGGAGAGAGCAACTGTCAGATTAGTCAGACTGACAACCAGAGGCCAATAAGAGCAAGTCAAAATTTAAAATGGACAATAACTGAAGAATAAAGAGGAACAGAAGAAACCAGAAGGACTGCACAAGCATCATGGTCAACATCCAAAAAAGTTCAATTTAAGCACAGCAAAATCATGAGGCAAAGAGCAGACGAAGAATGCTACACAGGCTGAAATGCAGGAATACAACACAGTAAAACAAAGAAGAAGAAGAGAGACATAAACAACAGAGCACACACAGAGTGACTTTGTGGGGCTGCCAAGTTATCAAGCGACTGAGCATTGGGTGGCATCTCTTAGGGAGTGGCATGGCAATTCTGCAAAAGTTTGCTCTCAAATGGGAGATATAAGCCATGAAATGTGTTTGAATCAGTGTCCTTGTTATCGGCTGATATGTCACACTGCTGTGCTGTATGAATACCAACCTGTCAATAGCTTGCATGAGTGCATTTGTACAAAATCCCCCTTTTCCATAAGAAACACACACTTCTTAGCAGAGTTGCTAAGATCTCCTGTCACGGACTCATTGCAGCCCAACGGTCAGGACTTTTGTGCTTTCACACCTCGCTACAGAGCCTTCCGCCACTTTTTCCTTTCATATTTAAATATCATGATTACATCTTATCACAGTCAAGAAGACACGTTAAACACAGCTCCAGGGCAGCGGGATGTGCTGGAACATAAAAGCGGTAATTATTTTCATGGCAGCCATTTGAACTGCTAACCAGATCCTGACATGTCAAACCATTTTTCTTACGGTAGTAATTGAGCTTATTTCAGGCTAGCACTTCTCTTCCCTGCGTAAGAGCAGCCAGAGGTTATCCAGACAAGAATAAATTGTGTGCTCTTAACTGGAGGAATCATTCAGGGCTAAAGGGTTTTTTTTAGAACTAAACGCCGGTCACAAAGTCTGAATAGACAGCTACAGATTCCAATATTCCATGGCTTAGTTACCCTATTATTTGCAGAGATCTATGAGGTAACTAATCACTTTCTGAATTGCTTGAGGTCCCCTGAAAACAAGTGCATAATAATGAAGTGGTCGTCATCAAAATAAATTCCTGATGTAAACTTGAATAGTGTGAATAGTCCTCAGACAGATCAAATGCACATGGACAGATGCTTTTTATGAACAAGTTTACATGTCTTTATTTGGGTTGTCGAGTCTCTGTTGTTTTTCCCATGGGTACCACCATTTACTCCCACATTCCCAAAGATATATGTACTAGGTTAAGTGGTAATTCTTAACTGGGCCTGTGTGGATATGTGAGGTCTGTGGTGGACTGGCAATCTGTCCAGGATATTCTCTGGCCATTCCAACCTTGAACTGGGTTTCAGAATGTTATACTAGCATTGAAAAGTTTGGAATCATCCAGAAATGTTCATGTTTGTGATAGAAATATATACATTTTCATCAAAGTACTGCACAATTGATTTAAAAATACAGTCAAGACATTATTAGCATTGCAAATGGCTACTAGTGCTTGAAATGACTGATTTAGAATTTATTATGCACATAACTGACTGCAAACTCCTAGTTTTCAGCAGCCATTGCTCTTGTATCCTACTGATAAACTCTCTTAGCTTATCCTTATTTAATCATGAATAAATGCAGAGTGGTTGTTAGAGAAACTTTTTAATTCTGTTAGCACAGCTGAAACCTGTTACTCTTTTCAATAAATTAATAAATCTTTTCCTTGCGTTGCAAAGTTCTGGCATTCTTAAAGTACAATTCTGTATTCAGAAATGGCCAAAATGAAACAACTATCACTACTTTTAGGGTCTTATGGCCTTTCTATATTAGATGCCATTTTGCATAGCCGTCATTAAGGGCATGGCTTCTGGGGTTGTGACATCGAATTCAATGGAATGACGGGATCAAAGGTCGTGTTTTTTACCAAGCTTTATCCGGTCTGTGAATAAATCCTTTAAATACAAAAAGAAACCCTCACTTTGTTAATGATATTCATGTCCTCCCTGATTTTTGAATCTGATCCTTCCTTCTCATGTGAGTTTTGGTCACTTCATTTATATTTCATTTTTTTTGTTTTGCCTTTTGCCCACATCTCCTGGTTCACCTAAACAAATTAGTTATCTGTTCAGCGTTGAGCCAGGAAGACAAATTTCTGTTTTACAGAATTAAAGTTATTCTATGTGTCAGAAAGCCAAGAAACTGAAGACTTCATACAAAGATGTTGTTGTGAAAAACAGTTGGTATTTAAAGAAATGTTTTGAGTCACCTTCTCAAATGTAATTCAAAATGGACATCTTTATTACTCCAAGCTTGAACGGATTGGTTTCAGTGTACATTGCCAGTTCAATTCAACCAACTGACTATAATGACAGAAACAGAATCTGAAATACATTCCTTTGCATATCATCGTAATTATTTAAATGTAAACCAATCAGCACACAGATAAGTTGTATATCCTAATGGCACTAGTACACAATCTCGGGGTCCCAAAATAGTTAACATTTTAAAAGTCTTGGACACACATATTTATCTCTAAAGAGGAACATTATTTATAAATTCTTAATTTATTATTTAACAATCTCATTGTTACCGTGGTTACATAATCAAGACACGATGGACCCAGAATATCTTGAATTCACAGCAAAGACACACCCAGAACATTCACAGATTCACACAGAAATAATTAAACACACATGGTTACATTTAGAGAGTCTTGAGAGAAGAGGACAATGTGGACCTAACCAGGACAGAAGAATACGTATAAGGCCAAGATACTCAACTGTGTAAGAGGATAAGGACATTAGAGTCTGTAGTGTGAAAAACAAATGCCTTCCAGATCATCAGTTGGCTCCACCTTTAAATAAATGCCCAGTAACAGTGTCATCTGCAACACGGAAAAGATGACTCTGAGATGATGGCCTTAGAGACAGAACTTCAAAGACAAAGTCATATCTGAAAGTGGCAAATACAAAGCAAAGGATGAAAATGGACTAGAAAACACAGGCATTGGGCACTGGGTGACTGGAAAAGAGTATCATAGATGATACTGGGAAGGATAGATAGATAGATAGATAGATAGATAGATAGATAGATAGATAGATAGATAGACAGATAGATAGATAGATAGATAGATAGATAGATAGATAGATAGATAGATAGATAGATAGATAGATAGATAGATAGATAGATAGATAGATAGATAGATAGATAGATAGAATAAACAAAGTTTACCTGTCCGAAGAAGGATATTTGTTTTTTACAGAAATGCTTTAAATAAATAAACAGATGCTCACACATGCACACACACACACACACACACACAATGGTCTGAACTCACACTATTAAGACTAAAATGGAAGAAAATTAAAAGGAAAGAAGTTCTGGCTTGGCTGTCACAGTTCCAGTGTGGCATTATAAAGGTGTATTGTCTTTGGGTACAAAGGAGCCCCAGTAACTGAGGATAACTGGCACCCCATTGCAGGCCACAGTTGATGCTCTGGTCTGCCACAGACTCATACTGGACAAGGCAGAGTCAGAGAAATGGCAGAAGGAGGCCAAGCCAGACTGCATGTGTTATAAATACACACTTTTGGTGGCTATGTTGGGGTTATTGTTAATTTCTTTATGTGTTTCTTAAGTTTTTCAACTGTTTGAAATTTTATTTTTATGTTTGAAGGCTATTTATTTATGTGATGGGATTGGCATGTCACCTGATTGTGGTTGTCACATTTCTTCTAGTATAAATATGATTTTGATTCCAGTTGTAAACATTCTTTGGTTAGAAAACAAAAATAAACAAAATTCTTTAGTGATAGTTAGGTTCTTCTTATATACTGTAGGTTCATTTGACATTTTTGAATTCATTTTTTAATTTTACTTCATTTTTTTCACAATAATCCCTGGAGACTCTGTCTTGTTACATACAGCATATGCTGTATGTAGGAATAATTATATGATGTTCCTAGTGGCCAGACTTCCAATAACTCAGAAGGGAATTGATGTGAAGTTTCAATAGCTTACAAGGTGGGAACCAACCATGAATGCAATGCCACTAAATTGCAATTAGCCTTATAAATATGGTTATGCTTTGTGTGGGACACCGTCCAGGAGCCTTACCCGGATGGGGTGCCCACATCTTGGAAAGACCGGATGAGATAGCATGCATAGGGCATTGTCTCCATTAGATCACTAGAAGATTGTGTCAGCACTCCGGATTCCTACTGGGCATCATGGGAATTGGAATTCTTTGGCTCAGCCCTGTTGGCTGTGGGTTCTGCCTGGGGTTGTAGAGAGAACTTGTGAACCCGCCTGGGGTTGTAGAGAGAACTTGTGAGCTCTGTTTTGTCAAGGTCCAACCTAACCAGGAAGTGCACCTGGGCCATGATTATGGGATACCAAAAGTTCTCCCAGATTTTAAATAAAAGAAGCCGCCTGCCTCAACTCCGGGAGCCAGAGTCAACAGAAGGAGGAAGAAGTTTGCTGAGGGGAGCAGAAGAGGCTGAAAGAGAAAGAAGACAACAGAGAGCAATTGTGTGTTACTGTGCTTAGGAGCTGTTACTGTGATTGGTGCTGTGGGAAATGCTTACTGGGAAGCATTTCACACAAAATAAAAACTCATTGTGCTTAGTACTTGTATCCAAGCCTTTGTGTCAGATGGTTGGGGAGCTTGGCCAGGGCTTTGATGCTGTTGTTAGGAATGGTTGGATGGCAAGACGAATGGATTGTTTATGTTAATAATATTGGGATATTTTAGCATGCCAACCATAAAAAGTAGTTATGTGAGGCCATCCTGTACAAACTGAGATGATCCCGCAGGATTCAGAATGGCCAGCAATCCCCTCATGTTGACACCGACTACTTTTACAGACAGCATCTCTGATTAAGGGATGACAGGTATTGATTTCCAATCTCGCTTCAGAATGACTCCATCATTGAAAGTAAGTTGTGCAATTTGCCTCGTTTTACACTCCGGGCTTTAGGCCTTAGATCACCCTGACAAGCGCAGATTCTTCAGGAGATGTTTAATTAGGAGGGAAATGAAGGGAATTACTGTAAATCTTCCCCATCAGCATTTAGTCTGGAGAGCCAGGCGATTCTGTAGATTCTTTATGCTGCAGCAGCTCCCTCGGCTGTCTGCCTGAGAATTTTAGCCCTCGAGATGTGGAGTGGCTGCTTCCCAAACCCACCTGTAGGAGCTCTCTGTATGCTGCTGTGAATGGGGTGTTAGACTGGCAAGAGCCACCGATCTGCAAATGTAGGCTACACCCAGTTACAGTAGGTTGGGTACATTCTATACTGCATGTGTTAAATTCTAAATAAAGTTTCACTAGTGGCATAGGGGTTAAGGCTGCTGTCCTATAGTGCCAGAATCCAGAGATCTTCCAGCTTCAACCCATATACTAAAGTGAAATTTAAGTAAGTGGGTTCAGAAAATGAATGAATGTATGAATGGCATAAGTAGACAATGCAACAGTGGCCTAGCGATTAGTTTTGCTGCCTCACAGGTTCAGGGTCCAAGGTTCAGATTACAGCCTGGAGCTTAACAGTGTGAAGTTTACATGTTCTGCATGTGTTTGTGTCAAGCCAATCCATCCAAACATGTGCATGTCTTTGATTAATGGAATAAGTGACTTTAGTAATGAATGGATAGTTTGAAGTTCCAAGTACAGGATGAATGGATGGATATCTTGGAAGGGATGAAACTAAGTCACAGGACATGTTCAATATTTGATAATGGATTGCAAATGACGTCTCAAGCGTTGCATTAGGAGTTCTGCACAATGCTTGTTTTAGAATTCACATATGGCAGTCGTCCGCAGCATCTACTTCTAATACTGCAGTCTGACATGGATTTTGAAAATCTCACGTTAATCTGAAAGCTCAGTTCAAATTTAATTTCTAATGATGGAATGCTGATTCCCATTCTTAAAGGAGAGTCCTGAAGTAAATCTAATATTTGGGCACTAAGCTTTGTTCTAACACTCTACTTGCACGTACATTTTAATGAATGCATTCCAGCTGTTCAAAATGGATTTTAATTCTATAAGTATACTTCTAATAACTTAACACTAATTCTAATGACAAGACATAGTTCCCACACTAAATGCCAAATCCCTTAACTGCTAATCCTGGTAAAGGAGTAAAATGCATTTTTATTATTATTCTAATAATTACAGATCATTTATAATTAATTGATTAATTAATTAATTTACTTTCTAATTGCATTAGTGGAGTGCTAATTGTCATAACTACTTGATAATTTTATTGGTGAACAGTGAATGCTGCTTCTAAAGTGAATCCCAATTCTATTAGTCGATCCTCATTATACTCAATTTAATACTGGCATACTAATTCTAATAATTATATGCCCTTCCATACTGAAATAAATCCTCTCACTCACCCCTTCATTTTCTCTCCCTGCCTTTCAATTACAGTTCATCGCTCAGCACAGCCACTCATGCCGGGCCAGTCGAGAGTCCATAATTAACCTATCATGTGTGCCTTTGGGATGTGGGAGGCAACTCGAGGGCACTGGGAAAATCCAACAATCCGACACAGACAGAGACCACTGTGCCAATGCGCCTCTCATACTGCAGTACAGGGGTACTATTTCGAGTTCCACTACCATGAACCTTGTTCTAATAGCTGAATATTATTTATAATGATAGTATATTAATCCTTCATTATAAAAAAAAATTACACTAATGGGGAGCTCTTAGCTGTCCTCGAGTGTAAATAATGTCATGGAGGCCACAAATATGTAAAATGAAATTTATTCTAACAATAATGATGAATGTTGGTGGGGGGCACGGGTTATTTGGGACAAAAGCATACAAAACACAAAGTAAGACAAATTCACAAGAACCTAACAGCTCCCAATGTTGGTTCCGTTTCTGTTTATTGGGTACATGTTACCTACGTACCTACCTATTTAGTACCTTGACCCAAGTGTCCTGCTCTTTCCTACATTTGTCTCCACCTGCAAGTTAAATGTTCACCACTAGAACAACTTTCGGAGTAAATTCTAAAATGACTTTTATAATTTGGACGTCTGTCTGTTACTTCTGTCTAAAGCTTCACCATGGTGCCTCCCAACACCACAATAGGAAATTGCAGGGATAAAGTTGGTGGAATCGGGGGATGAATTTTTAAATAAGTAAAGCATAATTGGGAACTAGTCAGAGATTGGAAGTTTAGAAATGTGAAATCAAAGTCAATAATCAGAGAATGTAGCAAGAGTCAAAAGCAATAATTATCAAGAAATGGGGCAAATCAAAATACTTGAATCATAGTCAGGAAACAGAAAGCAATTTGAAATTGGGAATTTAACAGAACTACTAGTGAACCCCAAGTCTGAATTATTTTGACAAACTTGGACAACCAAGAAGTGTATAACCTTTATGTCATCACAGTAATGCCATAATGGCCATCATGGGCTGCACACTCCGAGTCATCCTGCCAGCAACAGCCTTACAACTATCACAAGCAGCAAAAACATGATCATAAAAGCAAAATGGCACCACTCTTAGACTTATTTCATAAATAACATTTTCAAAAATGTCCTAAAAATGTCCTAGCAAGAGCCACTCAATGTCTACTTATCAGACAGGGCTAATTCTGACATGAATCTATCAACCCTGCCCTTGTGCTCTTTCCTACAACTCTTACCCAAGTTATTACCCCAACAGCATCCTCCTATTTGGCATAGTTCTGTACTGAAATGAATAAAGCAGATGTCACATTACACAACTTTTAGTCAGAGGGGTGTCAGACTTAACCACTGCAGTTGCTAGTCTTGTCATCCCAGTATGTCATTGTATACGACTAGAAATCACTGTCGATGTCAAATTACCGTGACGACTTTCCAGCACAGTTTCACTCTTCTAAAGAATCATGTGCTCACTTGTTTTTCTAACAGCCAATACTGTACTTCCTGATGGAGCCGGTGCTATTTGAAGGATTTACAGGTATGGCGAGTTAATCCACAATCTCTGTCATGTTTTCTTCTTTGTTCCATTCTACTGTGGTACATAAAACAAGAGACATCAGACAGACGAGCCTCTCCTCTGTTTGTAAGGTCCAAAACACCCATGTTCCTTATTTCTCATGTCGTCAGCTTTCATGCTCACAGAATGCACACAATCAAAGAATGTCACACACACTATCAACCATTTCGGAACAATTTGCTGATTACTGGTTCTTAACTTGGGGGTTGTACAAAGGGATGGAGCTTTGGGGGTAAGAAACCTTTGTGCCAGTCTTGCTCCATTATTTTTAAATATGGTCTTTCTCCTGTAGATGCACCAATGTGCAATTTCAATATATAAACCATCACAGATTTGTTACCATTACATAAAAAAATCAATGTCATTAATTATGCTGAACACAAAACATTGCTGACAGAAATTAAAATTCTCAAAGATGTAGTTAACAGTCAACAGCTTGTAGCAATATTAAAACAAAATTAAACTCGTCAGATGAATATTCAGCCTTTTGTCTCATTACTATGAGGCTGACAACTACTGTAGACATCATTCAAACAGAAATAAAGCAAAGCTCTGAAACTCAGTAATCCAGTGTATTGATATTAAAAAAAAAAACTCTACAAGCCCCTGAAACTGGCAGGAATGAGGAAATAAAGAGAAACTGACAAATCAAAAGACATGTCAGTCACTTTAAAGTCTGCCTTGCTATGCTTTGGCCATATATATGTCCTCACAGGTGGCGCAGTGGTAGTGCTGCTGCTTTGCAGTAAGGAGACTGTGGAAGATTGTGGGTTCGGTTCCTCCCTGTGTGGATAGCGCTTTGAGTACTGAGAAAAGCGCTATATAAATGTAATGAATTATTATTATAGGGCCACTTGACAGAAAGCTCCTGTCAGCACAGATGGTGGACACTGGACATCACTCCTGCAAACAGAATACCTCATCATATTGTGATGACGGCCAGATGGTAGGTGGCATGGATGGGAAAGAGGAAAGAAGAACTCCCACCTAGGTGGACTCTCCCCTTCTTTACTGCTGCAGGGCTTGCCCTTTTGGGTGACGTTGGCAGAAAACTTGTAAGAGATAATCTGAGTGTGAAGATGCTATTTTGAGCTGGGAGAAACCTGTATAAGCAGTGCAATAGGAACATGAATAAAACAGAAAGATTTAATAAAATAATGCTGGCACCTAACTGCCTTCTGTTCAGGATATGCACAACACACACTTTGAAAGGAAATCTGGCCTAATGAAGCCTCCAGCCATCCTACACAGTCCCTTTTGGACCCATTGGCACTCACACCAGCAGATTCAGGGACCTTTCCACAGTCATTAAGAAACGATTATTGTAACATAAACAAAAACAATGTAAATACATATTCATATATGTTTATATACCAAGAATTAAAAATATACATGGCCAACCAATACATTTCTGAACAGATGTATTATATGTAAACCAATATATTTAAACCAATATACTCAGAAAGTATTCACACCTCCACATTTTGCGCATACTTTGCCACAGCAAAGCTTCTGAACATTTCTATAAGAGCGAGAAATCAGTTTTTGATTTTTAATAAATGTGCAAACCTTTCTAAATGTTTGCGCTTTGTCATTGTCACCAAAGAGCTTACAGAGAAGCACTAACTTCTGCCAAGAACACCCATTATGGCAGAATAATAGAAAGTGGCCATGATAACCCAAGGGTTTTGTTCTCTGTAGTTAATAAACTACTCGAACCCGCATCTGGTCCAACTACCTCTTCTACTGACGTCTGTGAGGAATTCCTCCACTTTTTCTGTAACAAAATTAAAGATCTAAATAATTCAACTAACATAAATATATCATCTGTTTATATCTCTCCCTGTTTTCCCACTCCATCCAGCTCCTTCTCTAAGTTCTCACCAGTCACTTCTGCATTTGTTAATAACCTGCTTTGTAAGATGAGGCCGACTACTTGTGTACTGGACCCCATCCCCACCACACTACTTAAATCCTGCCTTCATGCCATAATCCAGACTGTTACAACAATAATAAACTCATCCCTTGACACTGGCTCTGTGCCGCTCACTTTTAAAATTGCTTCTGTAACCCCAATATTAAAAAAGTCTGGCCTTGATGCTGACAATCTTAACAATTTCCGGCCTATTTCCCACTTACCTTTCCTGTCAAAAGTTCTTGAGCGTGTTGTAGCTTCCCAACTCACCAATTACCTAACCTCTAATAATTTGATGGAACCCTTTCAGTCTGGTTTCAGGGCGCGGCACAGCTGTGAAACTGCTCTGCTACGGGTAACCAATGATTTGCTTATGGCAGCAGACTCTGGACAAACTAGCATATTAATTCTGTTAGACCTCAGTGCAGCATTTGACACTGTCAGACATGACATCCTACTGTCCAGAATGGAGAACATGCTGGGTATCTCTGGCACTGCCCTCCAGTGGTTCAAGTCCTATCTGACTGATAGGCAAGAGTTTGTTAGTCTTGGCAACAGCAGATCCAACTCCGTGCCAGTCACACAAGGAGTCCCTCAGGGCTCTGTCCTTGGTCCTCTGCTTTTCTGTATTTATATGCTTCCCCTTGGCCATATTATCCGTAGTTATGGACTGAGTTATCATTTTTATGCAGATGATACTCAACTCTACTTCAATGTTAAAAGTGGAACTTCATCAGAGCTTTCTCAGCTCACAACCTGCCTTAGTGAAATTAAAACCTGGATGGAGCAGAACTCTTTAAAATTAAATTGCAATAAAACTGAACTCCTGCAAATTGGGACTAAAATGCAACTTAATAAAATGAGCTCCTTCCCAGTCCATCTTGGCAGTGATCTCATCAGACCTGCCTCTACTGTAAAAAATCTTGGTGTCATTTTTGATTCCTCCCTCTCTTATTCCGCCCACATAAATCACATTAAGAAACTTTCTTACTTTCACCTCCGTAACATATCCCGTGTTCGCTCCTTCCTCTCCTTCTCTAATGCTGAGAAACTTGTCCATGCTTTTATCACATCCCGCATCGATTATTGTAATTCCCTACTGGCAGGTGCCCCTTCTAATCTTATATCACAGCTCCAGCTTATTCAAAACTCAGCTGCAAGAGTCCTTACTCGAACCAGCAGCAGCGAGCACATCACACCCATCCTGCGCCGTCTTCACTGGCTCCCTGTGTCCTACAGAATCGAATATAAAATCCTACTAATAACCTACAAAGCTTTAAATAACCTCGCACCAAACTACATCAGTGACCTCCTCCATCACTATGTGCCTGCCCGCCCACTAAGGTCCTCTGATTCTGGTAATCTTGTTGTGCCCCTCACTAATCTACACTCTATGGGTGACAGGGCCTTCAGCTGTATAGCGCCCAGACTCTGGAATGACCTACCAAAATTAATCAGGTCAGCTGACTCCATGAATTCTTTTAAAAAACAACTCAAAACTCATCTGTTCAGGAAGGCTTTTAGCTCTACTTGACTTTATTACCCTTCTCTCAGTTTACTTCTCTGTCAAGATGCCAATGTAACCTGTATGTGTGTGTGCTAGACCATCAATTATGTTGTCTGTTTTTTTTCAGAATTTACTGTCTTAATCTTCTTTATTTATTTATCTGGTTTGTACAATGCTATATACTGTATTTTCTGCCGTTCTTTATTATATTCTGTAAGTGCCTTGAGCATGGGAAAGGTGCTATATAAATAAAATGTATTATTATTATTACTGTGTATTATTGAGGGTGCAAATGTATCCATTTGAAATTAAATCTACAACACAATATAGTTTGCAGAAAATGAAAGGGTCTAAATACTTATTGAATCCACTGCATGTACAGTGCATATACAGTATATATCTCAACCAATGTATATAACTGAAAAGATGTGTTCAAACTAGTATATAAAGTACCTCAAACCAGTGTATCAAAATCAGTTTATATCTATCAGAACAGACCTATATAAATTGATGTATGTATCTGAAGAAATGTATATCTCTGAAGAGATGTACTGTATATTATCTGAAACAAATTTACAAACCTGTCTTTGTTTACCTGAACAACACCTCATAGTGGTATTTTATATATATACATAGGTTCACCCTGAGCACATGTGACAGACGTGAAAGGGTCTGGAGAACGTGGTGGGTCAGTGATGGTCTGGGGACGCATATCATGGAGGGACGCATAGACCTCTACAAGATAGAAAACGGCAACTTCACTGCCATTAGGTATTGGGATGAAATCCTTGGACCCATTGTCAGACCCTATGCTGGTGCAGTGGGTCCTGGGTTCCTCCTGGTGCACAACAATACCCGGCCTCATGTGGCGAAAGTATGCAGGCAGTTCCTGGAGGATAAAGGAATTGATACCATTGACTGGCCTCCATGCTCACCTGACTTAAATCCAATAGAACACCTCTAGGACATTACGTTTCGGTCCATCCGACACCGCCAGGTTGTATCTCAAACTATCCAGGAACTCAGTGATGCCCTGGTCCAGATCGTATTACAATGGGTGTGGACTCTTCTGAATAGAATTTTAACACAGCTCCGTTTATGAGATACCGGGTGGTTGCTGGTGAAGTGTAATATCTTTTCTGCGTAGCATTCTTTCCGTTAAACACTTGTGGTCAGGGTGGCGTCATTATTTCTTTTGATGTAGATGTCCAGGAAGCTGATGTGTCGGTTAATTTCTTTTTCCATTGTGAATTGGATTGCAGGGAATATTGTGTTGATGTGGTTGTAGAATCCATTCAGCTGGTTATTTTTTAGTATGACGAATGTGTCGTCTACATAGCATATCCAAATTTTGGGTGTGAACTGGGATAGAGCCATGTTTTCAAATCGCTGCATTACCACCCGGTATCTCATAAACGGAGCTGTGTTAAAAACTCTATTCAGAAGAGTCCACACCCATTGTAATAGAAAGGAAACAAAAATGAATGAGAGACGCTATCTCTTCCATCTTTTCACTTCAAACAGATACTCAAAAACATTTATTAATCGGAGCTTACACAGAAGACGCCAAAAACTCAGCAAACAATTGAATTGAATCAGAACCCCCACCCCACCTGGCACTCACTCCCTTATCACCACAAGGTGTCTGAAGGTACAGCGCGCATCCTGGCCAAATCAGGCGTCAGAATAGCACACAAAACCACGAACAATCTGCGCACGGTCCTGTTTAATGCTAAAAACAAGAAATCGACAGCAGAAATACGAAACGCAGTTTATAGCATTCCATGCAGTTCTTGCTCAGCGATATACATAGGACAAACTTCAAAAAGAATCGCAACATGTATACAGGAACATCGCAATGCCGTCAGAAGAAAGGACTCACTTTCATTGATCTACACGCATACTAAATCAACAGGACATACATTTAACTGGGTCAATGTACAAGTAAAATTTAAGGCCAGTACTAAAAGTGCCAGAGAGCTTGCCGAATCTTGGCTATCAAATGAGAACGGCATCAACAGACACTTGGACATAAATCCAGCATATGCACACTTAAGAAGAACATGTTCATAATAAATAAACTGTACACCCAATAACCCCCCTCCATTACACTGACTTAGCCACCCCCCCCCACCCCCTCCATATAATGTTTTGCTATATATTGCCTTTGATTCTTGTAAGTCTAAGCATTATCCTCTGATGAAGACCCCTGGCAGGGGTTGAAAGCTCAGGAATAAAAGCTATTTTATGATGCGTGATTAATTTTTTCTCCCTTTGTGGATCTCCAGCTGCATATATATATATATATATATATATATATATATATATATATATATATATATATATATGCAGCTGGAGATATATATATACATACTGTATATATATTGTCACAAAAAGCAGACACAAGAGTCATAAAAAGGTTTGGGACTGCCACTCGTATAATATTCCCTGGCTGCAAATGGATAAATTGCTAGCACTGATGTGCTCAGAGTGGAGACCAAAACAGAACTGATTAGGTTTGTCAAATATGGCAGCTTTAAAGGCCAGAAAAGGAAGTGAAGTCATCAAGGGCAGAAGCAGAAGGGTTCTCTTCCATAGGTTTGGACCAGGACGTGACGTCAACAAAAGGGCTGGAACAGGAAGTCTCTTCGGTCATGGGTTGTTCACCGGAAGTGACATCATTCATGAGTCCGGAACTGGAAGTGACATCATTAGGGCCAGGTGGAATTTCCCGTGAACGGTCTGTAGGAAACTTGAGAAAAAAGGTTAGTGCACTCTGCCACCCTCCGGTCTGCCGTGGAATTACTCTCATTTAGACCCTTTAGCTGCCTCCCATGCACATGTTAGTGACAAGATATATATATATATATATATATATATATATATATATATATATATATATATATATATATATACACACACATACATACACATTGTGAGTCAAAATTATGTTAACACTAATGGTACTGCTATGTATATACAATTTTTATGGACAATTTATGTGCCACATATGGTACATGTGTTCAACATGATTGCGAACAGGTTGAGACATTCCTGTAAATCATCTTGCACATATGAAGTATGTTTAATGAATAAATTGTTTCCACCATTCAAATGTTAACATAATTTTGACTCACCCTGTATAAATAGTATGTGTATATACTGTATATATAAACAAATACTACCAAATATCTTGTCATGGGCACCAAGCATGGGCTGGCAATCTGGCCGGGGTGCTTCAAGGGTCCTTACCTAACTGGGAGGCTAGATTAACAGAAAGACAAGGGGAGACCATTCATATGGACTATTTGACCCCTGATGCAGTAGGTAGATGCCTCCCTGGGCTACAGTGCCTGCACTGGATACCTGCAATCCCATTAAACACCTCTGTTGGGTTTCATGCCACCAGGGGGCGCTTCAGAGACAGACTGTCTATCTCTTTTAAGGAACTTCCGTCTGACTTGGAAGTACTTCCGATGTGTGGTGCTATATTCCTTGGTCCCGCATAAAAGGGCTCTTTCACCTTGCTTCAGGGAGTCAGAGTCAGGAGACAGAGGACAAAGCTCATCTGGAGGAGTGGAATGGTCAGCACAAAAAAAGAAGAGAAGAGAATTTTATTTGTGTGATTCTAAGACTAATAGAAAGAGGTTGACATGGTATTGTGAAAATAAAATTCATTTGCTTGAACTCATTGGTGTATTTGAGGGTTTGGGGGCTCAGTGACACCCCCAGCAGATTGCAATCTATTGTACAGACACTGTACATATACTGTAAACATGTTGCATGCTACATATTCTTATGTTTCTGTATGTATGTCTTTGTTCCAAAGAAATGTACAAGCAAGAATTTCATTGTACTGAATGCACATGACAATAAATTTGAACTTCAAGGTGATTGTGAGAGGAGCACTGACGGCATTATTGAGACTAGCCAAAAAAAATAGTAGAATATAGGAGCAACAAGTAGAAGTATGACAAGAGAATGGGAAGACAGCCCATTATTTTATCATTTTAGTTACATTCCTCAGCCTAG
This sequence comes from Erpetoichthys calabaricus, assembly GCF_900747795.2. Lineage (NCBI taxonomy): Eukaryota > Metazoa > Chordata > Cladistia > Polypteriformes > Polypteridae > Erpetoichthys > Erpetoichthys calabaricus. The sequence continues at coordinate 74,103,818 of NC_041401.2, forward strand.
ACGACAGGAATTGCAGTTTTTGATGTCCTTTTTCGTGATAGAAGTGCAACACACCAGAAGGCATATAGATATGGCATCAGCATTTCTGTTGCTGCAGCATCCATTATGGTATATTGCTACAATATTTTGTTTGAAGTTTTTTCTTTTTTTTGATGTATTGACTTTTTTTTGCTTCCAGTAAAATAACATCAAACATCCTTAAAATATCAGTGCTTATAAAAAGTAAAGTTAGTTCCAAGTTGTGATTCACAGCACAAGCTTTCTGCTGCCATCTTGAAATCCCTACCTGAATGTGAGGCCCGGAAATGACAACACACATAACACAACAAGTACTCAGCCACCTGAAGCCGCCCATTCATCTAATGAAGGCCCAAGTAAGTAGAATCAGCATTGCAGTATATTGATCTTTATGACCAGATATGGAAAAAGAAAATGTTTGAATCTCTAATCCTTCTTAATTAATCAGCCCTCATTTTTCAAAATTAGTCTTGAGATTTAAAACACTATTGGTAACATTTTCTAATACGTTTCATTAATAAATCATTATCAAACTTTATGTAATGTTTAACAGATTATTAGATCATGTACAGTACATTCAAACTGTAGTAAATGTCATTCATTAATATTTACATTTTCATAGGGTGAAATTCTGCAGTACCTAATCTATAGTTAAAGCTATTTTTTCATTGTAAAAGTTGGAAAAGATTTATTTATGAAAGTAATTATAAAGTTTTAACACATGATCACTCCCCAGGTATGAGTTTAAATAAAATTTGCTGTGACTTTCTAAATTTCCTGAATATAATTTTTACTTAGGCCTTCAGTACAGGCCTGATTGATTTTCCACTCCATGAGTAAGTGACCACATTTGTCAACTGCTGTGACTGCAGAGAAATGTATGGCGTGCTGCTGTGGTTTGTGTGAACACTTCAGTTATTGTATGAGGTGCTGTAAATATACTGTAATTCTTGCAGCAATCAAATGTCAAGGAAATATGTATTATGTTTATTACAATAATGTAATGCAGATTATATTAGCAGGTTTTTACGCTTTTGATTTTGTATCAGCCATTAGAGAACTTGTATTTTCTAAATAATTTACAATAATTTATAGTTCATCCCTGTTTTATACAACACTTTCTAAAAGACTCTGTCTTAGGACCAGTGGGTTCAAAGTCAGAGTTAAAATAGAAGTAATTTTGGAAATCTCTTGGCTATACTTATGAGTGGTTAATCAGAAAGAATGTCACGACGGCCTTTCATAAGCCTTGCTGAGACTGATGAACTGCAGTAATCATACAAGTTGAGGCAATGTCGTATATAATACTGGATCTACTGCAGCTCAATTTTAACACTTCACAAAAAATTACAAATTAATGGATGTATCATAATAATCCCATCTAAATAAATTACAAACAACAAGCAGACAAAGCAGTTGATCACATTGAAATAATTGGTGATGTAAGAGAGAAAAGAAATGCCAACTACATAAAGGTTGTGTTATAATCCAAATGTATTATCTATTTATACAGCAGGAGGTTGTGTTTATAATTTATCAGCTTTAAGAAGTTAACAAAGGTCCTAGCCTAGTATTACTCAATTATGTTTGTCTCTTTTGAAAGTCGCTTTGTATAAAAGTGTCTGCCAAGCAAATAAATGTAAATTTAAATAAAGATAACTTCATCTCAGAAGTAGTAAATGATGAAGAATTATTTTCAAATAAAATATTAATCTAAAATAATTAGATTATCACATAGAAATTCAGCATTTATATCAGCACCAGTCAGTCCAAATTTAAAACAGTTATATAAAAATGTGGGAAATTTTATTTTAGAATAAGCCACAGTTTAAATCTGATCTAATGTAATACCAACAAATAAATGATGATCAAGTTTTTAATTTTCCTTGAGATAAAACAACTAAATTGCTACCTACCCAAGTTAGCGTTGCATCAGGGGTATCTTTCATTTATGGATATAAAATTTACTCCCTTAACTTTGGGTGGCAGGGGGAAACAAATATTCATGCAAAAATCAACTTTTTTTCTAGAATGGGAAATCCTCACCCTTCTGAAGAATAGTTTACACTTGCATTGTCGGCCTATCTGTCTAGAAAGGAGTGAAAAACATTAAAAAAAAGTCAGCAATCTGAGGGTACGCCAAGACCCTATGATCAACGGAGTCATAACTGGAGAAGATTATCAGACCAGTTAGAAGTATTCCTCCACATGAAATGATTCAAACGTAAGTCATTTTCATTAGTAATGAGTAAGTAATACTGCATTTATGCACATACTTTTATCTACCCAATGTCTGGAAAAAAGGTCATTGTACAGTGTCTGTCATTTCACACTGTGGTGTCGTGAGATCTGAAGCTGTTTTTATACAGATCAGCTCCGGTCAGGTCAGGTTGGGGAGCATGCACTGGTACCGTGTGTTGCCACATCCACCACACGATGCTGTGGATCCCGGTTGGCAACCCCCCAGGTAGATACATAGTCCAGTCCCACACTCCGGAAATGACCATCTATCTGTTGCAGCCACGTGTTACATGGGTGTCTCTTTGGCCTGGTCCAGCCACTTGGATCTTTAACAATGGGGACCCTGAGAGCCGGATCACCCTTGTGGAATTGCGCCATGTGGCCGTAGTGCCATAACTAATGCTCCCTCATAAAGCAGGTAATGTGCTTCATTCGGGATTACGTGAGCAACCGCTCATTCGACACAAAGTCAAACCAGCGGTACCCTGGGATTCTCTGAAGAGACACAGTACTGAACAAGTCCAGTCTGCGTCTCAGGTTGCTGGATAGCATCCATGTCTCATAACCATATAGCAAGACAGGAGGCACCAGGACTCTGAAGACTTGGACCTTCGTCCTTTTGCATAGATATCGGGAGAGCCACACACTCTTCCAGCAACCTCATGATCCCTCATGCTCTCCTAATCTGTCTACTAACTTTATAGGAAGAGTCACCAGAGATATGAATGTCACTGCCGAGATAAGTAAACCTCTCAACAAGGTCGGCATTTTCTTCGTAGAGAGACTATATTAAAAAAAAAATTTGAAATTAAGAAAGCTTACTTCACATTATGGTTATTTGAAAAATCATTTCTTCAAAGGTGGCTCTGAGGCTAGCGATCTGCGCCAGTAATCAGAAGGTTCCCGGCTTGAATCCCATAAACGCCAGAAGTGACTACACACCATTGGACCCTTAACACTAGAATTACCAGAGCCTACGAAAAAAGTCATAGATCCGGCCCACCTTAAATCCCATCGCAACTCTCCATCAGTGTCTTTTGTCCTGTAAATGTGCCAATAAAGACAAGCAGCAAGCAGCCTACTTTTCCATCCCCCCACCACCGCAGAACGTGCACATGCCTTGATTATCTGGGAGTGAAGTGCTGGAGTTTTAGAGTTTTTTGGAACACATACATTTCATGACACACGGTCACAGATTACAAGCACAAGATGTTATGTGAATGAATATGAATAATATGAATAATGTTGCATCCGTGCCACAGTGTTTTCTGAAATGTACTATACAGGTCATAAAATGAATAATTCCAAATATCATATATATCTATGTCTCTGTTTTCCATAGACCATAAGGTGCATACAAATTCAGCATGAGCAGGAACACTCAATAAAACTGAATAAAAAAAAATCAAGTGACGGTGAGATACAAAGAAGGCAGATTCACCAGTGTCTATGTGTCAGCTTTTATCCATCCAGATCAGAGAATGTCCAGTTCTATTGCCTCAAAACACCACTCACATCTACAGTTATTCCCAATTTCAAATAAAAACTATCAGCGTGGGTTTAGTATGTATTGTGATCGTGACTGAGAGATAAAAGTGAAAAAAAAATGGTAACTTTTACAAGTACTATAAATGTCCACCGTCTGTTACAGACGCAAACTAAATGTATGTGTGTACTGTATAATATTAACAATAAGAGGAGCTCACTACTGAAAATGGCAAATACAGGAGGCAGTTGGGATCAAACCGGGAACTCTTTATTACAAGTCAGCTAATCTTACCGCCACGCCACAGAAGCTGTTGTATTGTCCTTGAACCTTTTATAAAAGTGTTTATTTGATCTTTGGACTTCAGGCTTCACACATTATATACAGTAGTTTATGCCAACATTTTGTCATTTACTACTAAAATATGAAAAAGTTTCTGTTTTAACAATGTGTTTACACAGATTACTGTAGAAACAGAACACACATGAAATGCATGTGTTCCAAATAACGATCTATTATTTCCACTCTAAAACTCCAGCACTTCACTCCCAGATAATCAATCAAGGCATGAGCTGGGAGAACTTTGTGCATGTTCTGCGGCGGTTGGGGGATGGAATAGTAGGCTGCCTGCTGCTTGTCTTTATCGGCACATTTACAGGACAAAAGACGCTGATGGAGAGGTGCGAACGGATTTAAGGTGGGCCGGATCTATGAGTTTTTTCGTAGGCTCTGTTAATTCTAGTGTTAACCTGCAATTGCTTTGTCCTGTGTATGCCGTTAATCTGTAGTCAGCCCAGCAAGGAGGTCCTCCAACCACCATAAAAAACCTCACACTGTTCCAGAGAGGTGCTGAGGCGTCACCTGCTGCACTCCGGTCCCAGTCCTGGTGGTTCATTGTGTGGTGGGTGTACAAAAAGCAAAACATTTTATTGTGATTCAGCCATTCTGAAAGGAGGCCGGCTGTGCATGTCACTTTGCCAGCTACCCCTTTCTTTTTCCTCCATACGGATTCACCTCAGAAAGTCATTGCCAAACACCCGCTATTGACATTATTGAATGATGATATGCACAAGTGAATTGCTTGCTCTGTTCTTTAGTAAACTAGACAGTAATAACTGAAAAAGAAACACAGTTGCTTTTATTCTTTCTAATAGAAAGAGGTTGACATGGTATTGTGAAAATAAAATTCATTTGCTTGAACTCATTGGTGTATTTGAGGGTTTGGGGGCTCAGTGACACCCCCAGCAGATTGCAATCTATTGTACAGACACTGTACATATACTGTAAACATGTTGCATGCTACATATTCTTATGTTTCTGTATGTATGTCTTTGTTCCAAAGAAATGTACAAGCAAGAATTTCATTGTACTGAATGCACATGACAATAAATTTGAACTTCAAGGTGATTGTGAGAGGAGCACTGACGGCATTATTGAGACTAGCCAAAAAAAATAGTAGAATATAGGAGCAACAAGTAGAAGTATGACAAGAGAATGGGAAGACAGCCCATTATTTTATCATTTTAGTTACATTCCTCAGCCTAGACGACAGGAATTGCAGTTTTTGATGTCCTTTTTCGTGATAGAAGTGCAACACACCAGAAGGCATATAGATATGGCATCAGCATTTCTGTTGCTGCAGCATCCATTATGGTATATTGCTACAATATTTTGTTTGAAGTTTTTTCTTTTTTTTGATATATTGACTTTTTTTTGCTTCCAGTAAAATAACATCAAACATCCTTAAAATATCAGTGCTTATAAAAAGTAAAGTTAGTTCCAAGTTGTGATTCACAGCACAAGCTTTCTGCTGCCATCTTGAAATCCCTACCTGAATGTGAGGCCCGGAAATGACAACACACATAACACAACAAGTACTCAGCCACCTGAAGCCGCCCATTCATCTAATGAAGGCCCAAGTAAGTAGAATCAGCATTGCAGTATATTGATCTTTATGACCAGATATGGAAAAAGAAAATGTTTGAATCTCTAATCCTTCTTAATTAATCAGCCCTCATTTTTCAAAATTAGTCTTGAGATTTAAAACACTATTGGTAACATTTTCTAATACGTTTCATTAATAAATCATTATCAAACTTTATGTAATGTTTAACAGATTATTAGATCATGTACAGTACATTCAAACTGTAGTAAATGTCATTCATTAATATTTACATTTTCATAGGGTGAAATTCTGCAGTACCTAATCTATAGTTAAAGCTATTTTTGCATTGTAAAAGTTGGAAAAGATTTATTTATGAAAGTAATTATAAAGTTTTAACACATGATCACTCCCCAGGTATGAGTTTAAATAAAATTTGCTGTGACTTTCTAAATTTCCTGAATATAATTTTTACTTAGGCCTTCAGTACAGGCCTGATTGATTTTCCACTCCATGAGTAAGTGACCACATTTGTCAACTGCTGTGACTGCAGAGAAATGTATGGCGTGCTGCTGTGGTTTGTGTGAACACTTCAGTTATTGTATAAGGTGCTGTAAATATACTGTAATTCTTGCAGCAATCAAATGTCAAGGAAATATGTATTATGTTTATTACAATAATGTAATGCAGATTATATTAGCAGGTTTTTACGCTTTTGATTTTGTATCAGCCATTAGAGAACTTGTATTTTCTAAATAATTTACAATAATTTATAGTTCATCCCTGTTTTATACAACACTTTCTAAAAGACTCTGTCTTAGGACCAGTGGGTTCAAAGTCAGAGTTAAAATAGAAGTAATTTTGGAAATCTCTTGGCTATACTTATGAGTGGTTAATCAGAAAGAATGTCACGACGGCCTTTCATAAGCCTTGCTGAGACTGATGAACTGCAGTAATCATACAAGTTGAGGCAATGTCGTATATAATACTGGATCTACTGCAGCTCAATTTTAACACTTCACAAAAAATTACAAATTAATGGATGTATCATAATAATCCCATCTAAATAAATTACAAACAACAAGCAGACAAAGCAGTTGATCACATTGAAATAATTGGTGATGTAAGAGAGAAAAGAAATGCCAACTACATAAAGGTTGTGTTATAATCCAAATGTATTATCTATTTATACAGCAGGAGGTTGTGTTTATAATTTATCAGCTTTAAGAAGTTAACAAAGGTCCTAGCCTAGTATTACTCAATTATGTTTGTCTCTTTTGAAAGTCGCTTTGTATAAAAGTGTCTGCCAAGCAAATAAATGTAAATTTAAATAAAGATAACTTCATCTCAGAAGTAGTAAATGATGAAGAATTATTTTCAAATAAAATATTAATCTAAAATAATTAGATTATCACATAGAAATTCAGCATTTATATCAGCACCAGTCAGTCCAAATTTAAAACAGTTATATAAAAATGTGGGAAATTTTATGTTAGAATAAGCCACAGTTTAAATCTGATCTAATGTAATACCAACAAATAAATGATGATCAAGTTTTTAATTTTCCTTGAGATAAAACAACTAAATTGCTACCTACCCAAGTTAGAGTTGCATCAGGGGTATCTTTCATTTATGGATATAAAATTTACTCCCTTAACTTTGGGTGGCAGGGGGAAACAAATATTCATGCAAAAATCAACTTTTTTTCTAGAATGGGAAATCCTCACCCTTCTGAAGAATAGTTTACACTTGCATTGTCGGCCTATCTGTCTAGAAAGGAGTGAAAAACATTAAAAAAAAGTCAGCAATCTGAGGGTACGCCAAGACCCTATGATCAACGGAGTCATAACTGGAGAAGATTATCAGACCAGTTAGAAGTATTCCTCCACATGAAATGATTCAAACGTAAGTCATTTTCATTAGTAATGAGTAAGTAATACTGCATTTATGCACATACTTTTATCTACCCAATGTCTGGAAAAAAGGTTATTGTACAGTGTCTGTCATTTCACACTGTGGTGTCGTGAGATCTGAAGCTGTTTTTATACAGATCAGCTCCGGTCAGGTCAGGTTGGGGAGCATGCACTGGTACCGTGTGTTGCCACATCCACCACACGATGCTGTGGATCCCGGTTGGCAACCCCCCAGGTAGATACATAGTCCAGTCCCACACTCCGGAAATGACCATCTATCTGTTGCAGCCACGTGTTACATGGGTGTCTCTTTGGCCTGGTCCAGCCACTTGGATCTTTAACAATGGGGACCCTGAGAGCCGGATCACCCTTGTGGAATTGCGCCATGTGGCCGTAGTGCCATAACTAATGCTCCCTCATAAAGCAGGTAATGTGCTTCATTCGGGATTACGTGAGCAACCGCTCATTCGACACAAAGTCAAACCAGCGGTACCCTGGGATTCTCTGAAGAGACACAGTACTGAACAAGTCCAGTCTGCGTCTCAGGTTGCTGGATAGCATCCATGTCTCATAACCATATAGCAAGACAGGAGGCACCAGGACTCTGAAGACTTGGACCTTCGTCCTTTTGCATAGATATCGGGAGAGCCACACACTCTTCCAGCAACCTCATGATCCCTCATGCTCTCCTAATCTGTCTACTAACTTTATAGGAAGAGTCACCAGAGATATGAATGTCACTGCCGAGATAAGTAAACCTCTCAACAAGGTCGGCATTTTCTTCGTAGAGAGACTATATTAAAAAAAAAATTTGAAATTAAGAAAGCTTACTTCACATTATGGTTATTTGAAAAATCATTTCTTCAAAGGTGGCTCTGAGGCTAGCGATCTGCGCCAGTAATCAGAAGGTTCCCGGCTTGAATCCCATAAACGCCAGAAGTGACTACACACCATTGGACCCTTAACACTAGAATTACCAGAGCCTACGAAAAAAGTCATAGATCCGGCCCACCTTAAATCCCATCGCAACTCTCCATCAGTGTCTTTTGTCCTGTAAATGTGCCAATAAAGACAAGCAGCAAGCAGCCTACTTTTCCATCCCCCCACCACCGCAGAACGTGCACATGCCTTGATTATCTGGGAGTGAAGTGCTGGAGTTTTAGAGTTTTTTGGAACACATACATTTCATGACACACGGTCACAGATTACAAGCACAAGATGTTATGTGAATGAATATGAATAATATGAATAATGTTGCATCCGTGCCACAGTGTTTTCTGAAATGTACTATACAGGTCATAAAATGAATAATTCCAAATATCATATATATCTATGTCTCTGTTTTCCATAGACCATAAGGTGCATACAAATTCAGCATGAGCAGGAACACTCAATAAAACTGAATAAAAAAAAATCAAGTGACGGTGAGATACAAAGAAGGCAGATTCACCAGTGTCTATGTGTCAGCTTTTATCCATCCAGATCAGAGAATGTCCAGTTCTATTGCCTCAAAACACCACTCACATCTACAGTTATTCCCAATTTCAAATAAAAACTATCAGCGTGGGTTTAGTATGTATTGTGATCGTGACTGAGAGATAAAAGTGAAAAAAAAATGGTAACTTTTACAAGTACTATAAATGTCCACCGTCTGTTACAGACGCAAACTAAATGTATGTGTGTACTGTATAATATTAACAATAAGAGGAGCTCACTACTGAAAATGGCAAATACAGGAGGCAGTTGGGATCAAACCGGGAACTCTTTATTACAAGTCAGCTAATCTTACCGCCACGCCACAGAAGCTGTTGTATTGTCCTTGAACCTTTTATAAAAGTGTTTATTTGATCTTTGGACTTCAGGCTTCACACATTATATACAGTAGTTTATGCCAACATTTTGTCATTTACTACTAAAATATGAAAAAGTTTCTGTTTTAACAATGTGTTTACACAGATTACTGTAGAAACAGAACACACATGAAATGCATGTGTTCCAAATAACGATCTATTATTTCCACTCTAAAACTCCAGCACTTCACTCCCAGATAATCAATCAAGGCATGAGCTGGGAGAACTTTGTGCATGTTCTGCGGCGGTTGGGGGATGGAATAGTAGGCTGCCTGCTGCTTGTCTTTATCGGCACATTTACAGGACAAAAGACGCTGATGGAGAGGTGCGAACGGATTTAAGGTGGGCCGGATCTATGAGTTTTTTCGTAGGCTCTGTTAATTCTAGTGTTAACCTGCAATTGCTTTGTCCTGTGTATGCCGTTAATCTGTAGTCAGCCCAGCAAGGAGGTCCTCCAACCACCATAAAAAACCTCACACTGTTCCAGAGAGGTGCTGAGGCGTCACCTGCTGCACTCCGGTCCCAGTCCTGGTGGTTCATTGTGTGGTGGGTGTACAAAAAGCAAAACATTTTATTGTGATTCAGCCATTCTGAAAGGAGGCCGGCTGTGCATGTCACTTTGCCAGCTACCCCTTTCTTTTTCCTCCATACGGATTCACCTCAGAAAGTCATTGCCAAACACCCGCTATTGACATTATTGAATGATGATATGCACAAGTGAATTGCTTGCTCTGTTCTTTAGTAAACTAGACAGTAATAACTGAAAAAGAAACACAGTTGCTTTTATTCTTTCTAATAGAAAGAGGTTGACATGGTATTGTGAAAATAAAATTCATTTGCTTGAACTCATTGGTGTATTTGAGGGTTTGGGGGCTCAGTGACACCCCCAGCAGATTGCAATCTATTGTACAGACACTGTACATATACTGTAAACATGTTGCATGCTACATATTCTTATGTTTCTGTATGTATGTCTTTGTTCCAAAGAAATGTACAAGCAAGAATTTCATTGTACTGAATGCACATGACAATAAATTTGAACTTCAAGGTGATTGTGAGAGGAGCACTGACGGCATTATTGAGACTAGCCAAAAAAAATAGTAGAATATAGGAGCAACAAGTAGAAGTATGACAAGAGAATGGGAAGACAGCCCATTATTTTATCATTTTAGTTACATTCCTCAGCCTAGACGACAGGAATTGCAGTTTTTGATGTCCTTTTTCGTGATAGAAGTGCAACACACCAGAAGGCATATAGATATGGCATCAGCATTTCTGTTGCTGCAGCATCCATTATGGTATATTGCTACAATATTTTGTTTGAAGTTTTTTCTTTTTTTTGATATATTGACTTTTTTTTGCTTCCAGTAAAATAACATCAAACATCCTTAAAATATCAGTGCTTATAAAAAGTAAAGTTAGTTCCAAGTTGTGATTCACAGCACAAGCTTTCTGCTGCCATCTTGAAATCCCTACCTGAATGTGAGGCCCGGAAATGACAACACACATAACACAACAAGTACTCAGCCACCTGAAGCCGCCCATTCATCTAATGAAGGCCCAAGTAAGTAGAATCAGCATTGCAGTATATTGATCTTTATGACCAGATATGGAAAAAGAAAATGTTTGAATCTCTAATCCTTCTTAATTAATCAGCCCTCATTTTTCAAAATTAGTCTTGAGATTTAAAACACTATTGGTAACATTTTCTAATACGTTTCATTAATAAATCATTATCAAACTTTATGTAATGTTTAACAGATTATTAGATCATGTACAGTACATTCAAACTGTAGTAAATGTCATTCATTAATATTTACATTTTCATAGGGTGAAATTCTGCAGTACCTAATCTATAGTTAAAGCTATTTTTGCATTGTAAAAGTTGGAAAAGATTTATTTATGAAAGTAATTATAAAGTTTTAACACATGATCACTCCCCAGGTATGAGTTTAAATAAAATTTGCTGTGACTTTCTAAATTTCCTGAATATAATTTTTACTTAGGCCTTCAGTACAGGCCTGATTGATTTTCCACTCCATGAGTAAGTGACCACATTTGTCAACTGCTGTGACTGCAGAGAAATGTATGGCGTGCTGCTGTGGTTTGTGTGAACACTTCAGTTATTGTATAAGGTGCTGTAAATATACTGTAATTCTTGCAGCAATCAAATGTCAAGGAAATATGTATTATGTTTATTACAATAATGTAATGCAGATTATATTAGCAGGTTTTTACGCTTTTGATTTTGTATCAGCCATTAGAGAACTTGTATTTTCTAAATAATTTACAATAATTTATAGTTCATCCCTGTTTTATACAACACTTTCTAAAAGACTCTGTCTTAGGACCAGTGGGTTCAAAGTCAGAGTTAAAATAGAAGTAATTTTGGAAATCTCTTGGCTATACTTATGAGTGGTTAATCAGAAAGAATGTCACGACGGCCTTTCATAAGCCTTGCTGAGACTGATGAACTGCAGTAATCATACAAGTTGAGGCAATGTCGTATATAATACTGGATCTACTGCAGCTCAATTTTAACACTTCACAAAAAATTACAAATTAATGGATGTATCATAATAATCCCATCTAAATAAATTACAAACAACAAGCAGACAAAGCAGTTGATCACATTGAAATAATTGGTGATGTAAGAGAGAAAAGAAATGCCAACTACATAAAGGTTGTGTTATAATCCAAATGTATTATCTATTTATACAGCAGGAGGTTGTGTTTATAATTTATCAGCTTTAAGAAGTTAACAAAGGTCCTAGCCTAGTATTACTCAATTATGTTTGTCTCTTTTGAAAGTCGCTTTGTATAAAAGTGTCTGCCAAGCAAATAAATGTAAATTTAAATAAAGATAACTTCATCTCAGAAGTAGTAAATGATGAAGAATTATTTTCAAATAAAATATTAATCTAAAATAATTAGATTATCACATAGAAATTCAGCATTTATATCAGCACCAGTCAGTCCAAATTTAAAACAGTTATATAAAAATGTGGGAAATTTTATGTTAGAATAAGCCACAGTTTAAATCTGATCTAATGTAATACCAACAAATAAATGATGATCAAGTTTTTAATTTTCCTTGAGATAAAACAACTAAATTGCTACCTACCCAAGTTAGAGTTGCATCAGGGGTATCTTTCATTTATGGATATAAAATTTACTCCCTTAACTTTGGGTGGCAGGGGGAAACAAATATTCATGCAAAAATCAACTTTTTTTCTAGAATGGGAAATCCTCACCCTTCTGAAGAATAGTTTACACTTGCATTGTCGGCCTATCTGTCTAGAAAGGAGTGAAAAACATTAAAAAAAAGTCAGCAATCTGAGGGTACGCCAAGACCCTATGATCAACGGAGTCATAACTGGAGAAGATTATCAGACCAGTTAGAAGTATTCCTCCACATGAAATGATTCAAACGTAAGTCATTTTCATTAGTAATGAGTAAGTAATACTGCATTTATGCACATACTTTTATCTACCCAATGTCTGGAAAAAAGGTTATTGTACAGTGTCTGTCATTTCACACTGTGGTGTCGTGAGATCTGAAGCTGTTTTTATACAGATCAGCTCCGGTCAGGTCAGGTTGGGGAGCATGCACTGGTACCGTGTGTTGCCACATCCACCACACGATGCTGTGGATCCCGGTTGGCAACCCCCCAGGTAGATACATAGTCCAGTCCCACACTCCGGAAATGACCATCTATCTGTTGCAGCCACGTGTTACATGGGTGTCTCTTTGGCCTGGTCCAGCCACTTGGATCTTTAACAATGGGGACCCTGAGAGCCGGATCACCCTTGTGGAATTGCGCCATGTGGCCGTAGTGCCATAACTAATGCTCCCTCATAAAGCAGGTAATGTGCTTCATTCGGGATTACGTGAGCAACCGCTCATTCGACACAAAGTCAAACCAGCGGTACCCTGGGATTCTCTGAAGAGACACAGTACTGAACAAGTCCAGTCTGCGTCTCAGGTTGCTGGATAGCATCCATGTCTCATAACCATATAGCAAGACAGGAGGCACCAGGACTCTGAAGACTTGGACCTTCGTCCTTTTGCATAGATATCGGGAGAGCCACACACTCTTCCAGCAACCTCATGATCCCTCATGCTCTCCTAATCTGTCTACTAACTTTATAGGAAGAGTCACCAGAGATATGAATGTCACTGCCGAGATAAGTAAACCTCTCAACAAGGTCGGCATTTTCTTCGTAGAGAGACTATATTAAAAAAAAAATTTGAAATTAAGAAAGCTTACTTCACATTATGGTTATTTGAAAAATCATTTCTTCAAAGGTGGCTCTGAGGCTAGCGATCTGCGCCAGTAATCAGAAGGTTCCCGGCTTGAATCCCATAAACGCCAGAAGTGACTACACACCATTGGACCCTTAACACTAGAATTACCAGAGCCTACGAAAAAAGTCATAGATCCGGCCCACCTTAAATCCCATCGCAACTCTCCATCAGTGTCTTTTGTCCTGTAAATGTGCCAATAAAGACAAGCAGCAAGCAGCCTACTTTTCCATCCCCCCACCACCGCAGAACGTGCACATGCCTTGATTATCTGGGAGTGAAGTGCTGGAGTTTTAGAGTTTTTTGGAACACATACATTTCATGACACACGGTCACAGATTACAAGCACAAGATGTTATGTGAATGAATATGAATAATATGAATAATGTTGCATCCGTGCCACAGTGTTTTCTGAAATGTACTATACAGGTCATAAAATGAATAATTCCAAATATCATATATATCTATGTCTCTGTTTTCCATAGACCATAAGGTGCATACAAATTCAGCATGAGCAGGAACACGCAATAAAACTGAATAAAAAAAAATCAAGTGACGGTGAGATACAAAGAAGGCAGAGTCACCAGTGTCTATGTGTCAGCTTTTATCCATCCAGATCAGAGAATGTCCAGTTCTATTGCCTCAAAACACCACTCACATCTACAGTTATTCCCAATTTCAAATAAAAACTATCAGCGTGGGTTTAGTATGTATTGTGATCGTGACTGAGAGATAAAAGTGAAAAAAAAATGGTAACTTTTACAAGTACTATAAATGTCCACCGTCTGTTACAGACGCAAACTAAATGTATGTGTGTACTGTATAATATTAACAATAAGAGGAGCTCACTACTGAAAATGGCAAATACAGGAGGCAGTTGGGATCAAACCGGGAACTCTTTATTACAAGTCAGCTAATCTTACCGCCACGCCACAGAAGCTGTTGTATTGTCCTTGAACCTTTTATAAAAGTGTTTATTTGATCTTTGGACTTCAGGCTTCACACATTATATACAGTAGTTTATGCCAACATTTTGTCATTTACTACTAAAATATGAAAAAGTTTCTGTTTTAACAATGTGTTTACACAGATTACTGTAGAAACAGAACACACATGAAATGCATGTGTTCCAAATAACGATCTATTATTTCCACTCTAAAACTCCAGCACTTCACTCCCAGATAATCAATCAAGGCATGAGCTGGGAGAACTTTGTGCATGTTCTGCGGCGGTTGGGGGATGGAATAGTAGGCTGCCTGCTGCTTGTCTTTATCGGCACATTTACAGGACAAAAGACGCTGATGGAGAGGTGCGAACGGATTTAAGGTGGGCCGGATCTATGAGTTTTTTCGTAGGCTCTGTTAATTCTAGTGTTAACCTGCAATTGCTTTGTCCTGTGTATGCCGTTAATCTGTAGTCAGCCCAGCAAGGAGGTCCTCCAACCACCATAAAAAACCTCACACTGTTCCAGAGAGGTGCTGAGGCGTCACCTGCTGCACTCCGGTCCCAGTCCTGGTGGTTCATTGTGTGGTGGGTGTACAAAAAGCAAAACATTTTATTGTGATTCAGCCATTCTGAAAGGAGGCCGGCTGTGCATGTCACTTTGCCAGCTACCCCTTTCTTTTTCCTCCATACGGATTCACCTCAGAAAGTCATTGCCAAACACCCGCTATTGACATTATTGAATGATGATATGCACAAGTGAATTGCTTGCTCTGTTCTTTAGTAAACTAGACAGTAATAACTGAAAAAGAAACACAGTTGCTTTTATTCTTTCTAATAGAAAGAGGTTGACATGGTATTGTGAAAATAAAATTCATTTGCTTGAACTCATTGGTGTATTTGAGGGTTTGGGGGCTCAGTGACACCCCCAGCAGATTGCAATCTATTGTACAGACACTGTACATATACTGTAAACATGTTGCATGCTACATATTCTTATGTTTCTGTATGTATGTCTTTGTTCCAAAGAAATGTACAAGCAAGAATTTCATTGTACTGAATGCACATGACAATAAATTTGAACTTCAAGGTGATTGTGAGAGGAGCACTGACGGCATTATTGAGACTAGCCAAAAAAAATAGTAGAATATAGGAGCAACAAGTAGAAGTATGACAAGAGAATGGGAAGACAGCCCATTATTTTATCATTTTAGTTACATTCCTCAGCCTAGACGACAGGAATTGCAGTTTTTGATGTCCTTTTTCGTGATAGAAGTGCAACACACCAGAAGGCATATAGATATGGCATCAGCATTTCTGTTGCTGCAGCATCCATTATGGTATATTGCTACAATATTTTGTTTGAAGTTTTTTCTTTTTTTTGATATATTGACTTTTTTTTGCTTCCAGTAAAATAACATCAAACATCCTTAAAATATCAGTGCTTATAAAAAGTAAAGTTAGTTCCAAGTTGTGATTCACAGCACAAGCTTTCTGCTGCCATCTTGAAATCCCTACCTGAATGTGAGGCCCGGAAATGACAACACACATAACACAACAAGTACTCAGCCACCTGAAGCCGCCCATTCATCTAATGAAGGCCCAAGTAAGTAGAATCAGCATTGCAGTATATTGATCTTTATGACCAGATATGGAAAAAGAAAATGTTTGAATCTCTAATCCTTCTTAATTAATCAGCCCTCATTTTTCAAAATTAGTCTTGAGATTTAAAACACTATTGGTAACATTTTCTAATACGTTTCATTAATAAATCATTATCAAACTTTATGTAATGTTTAACAGATTATTAGATCATGTACAGTACATTCAAACTGTAGTAAATGTCATTCATTAATATTTACATTTTCATAGGGTGAAATTCTGCAGTACCTAATCTATAGTTAAAGCTATTTTTGCATTGTAAAAGTTGGAAAAGATTTATTTATGAAAGTAATTATAAAGTTTTAACACATGATCACTCCCCAGGTATGAGTTTAAATAAAATTTGCTGTGACTTTCTAAATTTCCTGAATATAATTTTTACTTAGGCCTTCAGTACAGGCCTGATTGATTTTCCACTCCATGAGTAAGTGACCACATTTGTCAACTGCTGTGACTGCAGAGAAATGTATGGCGTGCTGCTGTGGTTTGTGTGAACACTTCAGTTATTGTATAAGGTGCTGTAAATATACTGTAATTCTTGCAGCAATCAAATGTCAAGGAAATATGTATTATGTTTATTACAATAATGTAATGCAGATTATATTAGCAGGTTTTTACGCTTTTGATTTTGTATCAGCCATTAGAGAACTTGTATTTTCTAAATAATTTACAATAATTTATAGTTCATCCCTGTTTTATACAACACTTTCTAAAAGACTCTGTCTTAGGACCAGTGGGTTCAAAGTCAGAGTTAAAATAGAAGTAATTTTGGAAATCTCTTGGCTATACTTATGAGTGGTTAATCAGAAAGAATGTCACGACGGCCTTTCATAAGCCTTGCTGAGACTGATGAACTGCAGTAATCATACAAGTTGAGGCAATGTCGTATATAATACTGGATCTACTGCAGCTCAATTTTAACACTTCACAAAAAATTACAAATTAATGGATGTATCATAATAATCCCATCTAAATAAATTACAAACAACAAGCAGACAAAGCAGTTGATCACATTGAAATAATTGGTGATGTAAGAGAGAAAAGAAATGCCAACTACATAAAGGTTGTGTTATAATCCAAATGTATTATCTATTTATACAGCAGGAGGTTGTGTTTATAATTTATCAGCTTTAAGAAGTTAACAAAGGTCCTAGCCTAGTATTACTCAATTATGTTTGTCTCTTTTGAAAGTCGCTTTGTATAAAAGTGTCTGCCAAGCAAATAAATGTAAATTTAAATAAAGATAACTTCATCTCAGAAGTAGTAAATGATGAAGAATTATTTTCAAATAAAATATTAATCTAAAATAATTAGATTATCACATAGAAATTCAGCATTTATATCAGCACCAGTCAGTCCAAATTTAAAACAGTTATATAAAAATGTGGGAAATTTTATGTTAGAATAAGCCACAGTTTAAATCTGATCTAATGTAATACCAACAAATAAATGATGATCAAGTTTTTAATTTTCCTTGAGATAAAACAACTAAATTGCTACCTACCCAAGTTAGAGTTGCATCAGGGGTATCTTTCATTTATGGATATAAAATTTACTCCCTTAACTTTGGGTGGCAGGGGGAAACAAATATTCATGCAAAAATCAACTTTTTTTCTAGAATGGGAAATCCTCACCCTTCTGAAGAATAGTTTACACTTGCATTGTCGGCCTATCTGTCTAGAAAGGAGTGAAAAACATTAAAAAAAAGTCAGCAATCTGAGGGTACGCCAAGACCCTATGATCAACGGAGTCATAACTGGAGAAGATTATCAGACCAGTTAGAAGTATTCCTCCACATGAAATGATTCAAACGTAAGTCATTTTCATTAGTAATGAGTAAGTAATACTGCATTTATGCACATACTTTTATCTACCCAATGTCTGGAAAAAAGGTTATTGTACAGTGTCTGTCATTTCACACTGTGGTGTCGTGAGATCTGAAGCTGTTTTTATACAGATCAGCTCCGGTCAGGTCAGGTTGGGGAGCATGCACTGGTACCGTGTGTTGCCACATCCACCACACGATGCTGTGGATCCCGGTTGGCAACCCCCCAGGTAGATACATAGTCCAGTCCCACACTCCGGAAATGACCATCTATCTGTTGCAGCCACGTGTTACATGGGTGTCTCTTTGGCCTGGTCCAGCCACTTGGATCTTTAACAATGGGGACCCTGAGAGCCGGATCACCCTTGTGGAATTGCGCCATGTGGCCGTAGTGCCATAACTAATGCTCCCTCATAAAGCAGGTAATGTGCTTCATTCGGGATTACGTGAGCAACCGCTCATTCGACACAAAGTCAAACCAGCGGTACCCTGGGATTCTCTGAAGAGACACAGTACTGAACAAGTCCAGTCTGCGTCTCAGGTTGCTGGATAGCATCCATGTCTCATAACCATATAGCAAGACAGGAGGCACCAGGACTCTGAAGACTTGGACCTTCGTCCTTTTGCATAGATATCGGGAGAGCCACACACTCTTCCAGCAACCTCATGATCCCTCATGCTCTCCTAATCTGTCTACTAACTTTATAGGAAGAGTCACCAGAGATATGAATGTCACTGCCGAGATAAGTAAACCTCTCAACAAGGTCGGCATTTTCTTCGTAGAGAGACTATATTAAAAAAAAAATTTGAAATTAAGAAAGCTTACTTCACATTATGGTTATTTGAAAAATCATTTCTTCAAAGGTGGCTCTGAGGCTAGCGATCTGCGCCAGTAATCAGAAGGTTCCCGGCTTGAATCCCATAAACGCCAGAAGTGACTACACACCATTGGACCCTTAACACTAGAATTACCAGAGCCTACGAAAAAAGTCATAGATCCGGCCCACCTTAAATCCCATCGCAACTCTCCATCAGTGTCTTTTGTCCTGTAAATGTGCCAATAAAGACAAGCAGCAAGCAGCCTACTTTTCCATCCCCCCACCACCGCAGAACGTGCACATGCCTTGATTATCTGGGAGTGAAGTGCTGGAGTTTTAGAGTTTTTTGGAACACATACATTTCATGACACACGGTCACAGATTACAAGCACAAGATGTTATGTGAATGAATATGAATAATATGAATAATGTTGCATCCGTGCCACAGTGTTTTCTGAAATGTACTATACAGGTCATAAAATGAATAATTCCAAATATCATATATATCTATGTCTCTGTTTTCCATAGACCATAAGGTGCATACAAATTCAGCATGAGCAGGAACACTCAATAAAACTGAATAAAAAAAAATCAAGTGACGGTGAGATACAAAGAAGGCAGATTCACCAGTGTCTATGTGTCAGCTTTTATCCATCCAGATCAGAGAATGTCCAGTTCTATTGCCTCAAAACACCACTCACATCTACAGTTATTCCCAATTTCAAATAAAAACTATCAGCGTGGGTTTAGTATGTATTGTGATCGTGACTGAGAGATAAAAGTGAAAAAAAAATGGTAACTTTTACAAGTACTATAAATGTCCACCGTCTGTTACAGACGCAAACTAAATGTATGTGTGTACTGTATAATATTAACAATAAGAGGAGCTCACTACTGAAAATGGCAAATACAGGAGGCAGTTGGGATCAAACCGGGAACTCTTTATTACAAGTCAGCTAATCTTACCGCCACGCCACAGAAGCTGTTGTATTGTCCTTGAACCTTTTATAAAAGTGTTTATTTGATCTTTGGACTTCAGGCTTCACACATTATATACAGTAGTTTATGCCAACATTTTGTCATTTACTACTAAAATATGAAAAAGTTTCTGTTTTAACAATGTGTTTACACAGATTACTGTAGAAACAGAACACACATGAAATGCATGTGTTCCAAATAACGATCTATTATTTCCACTCTAAAACTCCAGCACTTCACTCCCAGATAATCAATCAAGGCATGAGCTGGGAGAACTTTGTGCATGTTCTGCGGCGGTTGGGGGATGGAATAGTAGGCTGCCTGCTGCTTGTCTTTATCGGCACATTTACAGGACAAAAGACGCTGATGGAGAGGTGCGAACGGATTTAAGGTGGGCCGGATCTATGAGTTTTTTCGTAGGCTCTGTTAATTCTAGTGTTAACCTGCAATTGCTTTGTCCTGTGTATGCCGTTAATCTGTAGTCAGCCCAGCAAGGAGGTCCTCCAACCACCATAAAAAACCTCACACTGTTCCAGAGAGGTGCTGAGGCGTCACCTGCTGCACTCCGGTCCCAGTCCTGGTGGTTCATTGTGTGGTGGGTGCGGCAATGCAGTGTCAGCACATGCTCCCAACTTCCCTTCTGAAAAGGAGCTGTATTTCTCCAAAAAAGAGCTAAAGATTTTAGTTTTTTACAGTAATAAGGAGTAATATGGAGTACAGACCTTTTTATCAAATTCTTCTTTTCCAATAAAGTCACTAAAGTATAAAATTTCCAACATAGTATAGCTTGAGCTAACTTGCAAGGAGCAGGGATGTGTTTCTGTTATCCCTGTGGCCATATTTTATATATGACTGGCCATGTTAAAGAGAGGTAATAGAATGAATTCAATGATGTTTGATATCTCTTGTCCTCCGTGTACCTTCAGTCTCTTTCCTCAGTATGCTTGTGTGTCTGAACCTCTCTTGACCGGCACCCCCTCCATCGAGCACGCTCCTGTAAAGCCTGCTTCTCAGATTCTGTGATTTCGAGACAGAATGCTTGCCTCCTGTTCATTTTTATGTTTTTATGAAGGTAAAAAAGCAAAAAGCAAAACATTTTATTGTGATTCAGCCATTCTGAAAGGAGGCCGGCTGTGCATGTCACTTTGCCAGCTACCCCTTTCTTTTTCCTCCATACGGATTCACCTCAGAAAGTCATTGCCAAACACCCGCTATTGACATTATTGAATGATGATATGCACAAGTGAATTGCTTGCTCTGTTCTTTAGTAAACTAGACAGTAATAACTGAAAAAGAAACACAGTTGCTTTTATTCTTTCACTATTGTCTCAAAGATTGCCTACTGCTGCCAGATTAGTAATGCACATGTGTGCTTCAGTAAGCAAGAATACAGAGCAGGCATGTAGTATGTAATCAGGTGTCAAGAACTGAAGAGGTAGGCATCCATTCATCCATCCATCTTCTTAACCTGCTTGTTCAGGGCAGGGTGGCGGAGCAGCTTAGTAAGCATCAGATGCAAGGTAGGAACAATCCTTACGGGGCACAAGTCCATCACAGGTTTAACACACAGACACACATGGGCCATTTTAGCAACGCCAATCCAACTAACCTGCATGTGCTTGGACTGTGGGAGGCAACCAGATCATCCATAGGGAACGTGCAAATTCCAAGCACATGTGAACCCTAGTCTTCTTCACTGAATGAAAGCAACGCCACCACTGTGCCACCTTGCTGCCCAGTAATGTTATTATTAGGACTGGGAATTGGTTAAAAAATTAACTAAGTAATTGAATGAATGTATGAAATTAATTAAGATTAATCACATCTAACACTAAAACATGTAATTATAAAATTAATACATAAATCATGAAATAAAAACACACTGAGTCATAAATTTTATGTAGAATGAACTCAAAGGAATTAAAAAATATAATGGCATAGTTTAAACTTAAACAATAACCTTAAAACCTGAACTTTTAACAAAATACTACTTGAGCAAGTACAACCTGAATATGAATGCCTTCCTAAAGGGTACGTTGAAAAGAAGGCAATAAGAAAACTAGGCCAATTTATTAATTATCAGGTTGGCATAGCATATGAGGCAGAGATGTGTCAAAGTAAAAATGAAACTATCAAAACAACTGTTGACTACATACAGTTTCAGACTTAACCAACTAGGAATGACCCCTCACTGTAAATGCTGTTTACAAAAATTCAAATGTTTGAGTTCTTTAATGTCAATTTGTTAATCAACATCACGTTATAGATTAAATACATAACACTTCATTTACACAATTACAATGGGAATGATGAAAAGTCAATTAAGCTGACTTGAAATATTACAAGAAACTAATGCAGCTCACCGGCTTGAGATAGACTGGCTTCTTCAATTCTCTTCTGGCTTGATCAGTTTAAGCATCCTTAGCTCCTTTAGGATGTCCACCCTGAATTGGATGCCCGCTTCCTGTGGTCATCTGTATGATAATTTGTTAATTTGCCTTCTTACCTATCCCATGGGTATGTAGAATCCACCTTACACTTCAACCTCACAGTGCACCATGGATGATTTTCTCCTTAGTTTGAATATTTTCATTGTGTTCTATTTTACCCAGCCATTTGCAATATCTATAGATACCACCTGCAATGGGAGAGCTCTTGTCTAAGATTTTTTTTATCTATAAAGAATCCCTCTTGCAGTAGTTGGTTATTTTTGTACTATAAATTGACATTTTAACTTGGACTTTTTTTTTAGTTAGACCTTCATTTAGAGTTTTTTTAGTGTCAGATCTGACAAGCTAAAATCTCATCCCTACTTAGTCATGCTGTTTAAGTGCTTTCTTTCCTTCAGTTTTGGAAATGTTTGAGATCTGCTGCATACCTTCAAACCTCTCAGAATTTCATTTTTCAGATTAAAAACAATTAAAAAAGAGTATAATTAAAGTTGAACTGTCAAAAGTTTACTTAAAGCAGACATTTGGTCAAGTGTTCAGCTTTCTGTTGAAGGGATACACTTGATGACCCACTATTTCAATAAGTGGACAGGCGGACATGTTAGTTTAAGGGTTAAACATAAAATCAAAACTGTGACAGCATTATAGTAAAAAGGGTCTTGCATTATACCATCCAACAGGACTCTCCAACTAGCAAGCAGAAAAGAAAGCATGGAAGTTTTTTTTCCCTTTACTTTCAAGTAAGGTTATCTCAGAATTAACCAATCTCTTCAATGGTGGGCCTAGTAGATTTACTCCAAACTAAATGGAATAATATTCTCTGATCAATGAAAATGGTGAATTCGAAGTGAATGTGTGTCAGACACAAAGTGGCTCAAAGTGATTCAGCTCTTTAAAATCAGGCTTGTCAGCCATTGTGCTGAGACATGGGTGTGTGCCAAGTTGGCCAGATTATTTGAACACAATACCTATGCTGGGCTTTTAAATCTCAGGAATTTCCTGTTCTGTGGTCTCTGGTTTTTGTGATTTTCATCATTTATCCTGGCTCTAGTATTTTTTGTGTTAAGTGTAATTTCCCAGGGTATATCTCTATAATTACCTATGTAACCACACAGGGGGGCACCACTGAGCCCCAAATCTCAGACACAATGCTACCCAACACAATTCTGGGTTCAAACAAAATGATTTTTATTTTCACCAACTCTACTGGACACAAAAATTCAGCAATACACTTCCAAGACAAATACATTTCTTCCACCTTTCACCTCCAGAAAGTGTCACCTACTGCCTCCTGACTCTGACTTCCTGATGTGAGGTGGCAGGTTACATTTCATGCCGGACCCAGGAATGCTTCCAGTGCTCTTGGAAGCACTTCTGTTTCACATGGAATGCAGAGAGGTCCTTCAACAACAGTGCCACCTAGTAACACTGACAGGTTGCACTCCCAAACTCCAACACCCAAGCACCTCTGCGAGCGTCCAATCTGGGACACCACAAGAAGTCCACTGCCACTTGTAGTATGGCAGATGAAACTACTCTCTGGCTCCACTGGTCCATCAATTATCTTACTCAAACCGGGCAGGAAGTTGTTTCCTCAACTAGCCAGCAAGTTCATCTGTCCTTCCATTCTGGCCTCCTGCCCAAGCAAGAAATTATCCTCCATCCCAGCCATGATGTTTGTCCTTCCTCGTGGGCACTTACACCTGTTTATTTATAGGAAAACTCCATTCAAAAATGTTTTTTTTAAAAACATTACTTAACCCAAGTGATTTGTAGAAATGGCAGAGAAGATTTCATCTTATGTTTACATAGGGAAATGAGGTCACAAATTTAAGCAACCAATGTAGGACGTCACCAAACAATACCAAAAACATTCATGTCACATAATCCACATGCCAAGCCATCCAGTTGTACACCCAAAACATCCCAAACGCAAGTATTTTTGCTAAAATATTATTAAATAAACTGCTTTCCAGAAAGACACTTTTGTCAATAAAAAAGCAATGCGTTGAGATATGAATCCGCATTCAAGCTAAAGACCCACTTCCCCCTTCTTCATTGGTCATCCCAGTAATAGCTTATTCATAGGCTAAAATTGTGCTTCATTTGGTATTAACAGTGAAAAGTTCGCTGAGAAACGAGTGCAACTAAAGATTACAAGTTAAAGAAGGTGAAGAAGTTATTAGAAAGAGAATATGCCTTGTACTTGTGAATATCCAAGATGCTTCAAGAAGCAGAAGATCAACTCACCCGTGCAGTTTCACAGACTACAGTTAAATAATTCTCCAGTTGTGACTTACTGGTATGAATATAAATGTGACCAAAAGTCTAAACCATGGGGTAATTCACAGGTGCGGTGCACATTTTACATAAGAGGATTATCATACAGTCATATGAAAAAGTTTGGGAACCCCTCTAAGCCTGCATAATAATTTACTTTCAACAAAAAAGATAACAGTGGTATGTCTTTCATTTCCTAGGAACATCGGAGTACTGGGGTGTTTTCCGAACAAAGATTTTTAATGAAGCAGTATTTAGTTGTATGAAATTAAATTAAATGTGAAAAAATGGCTGTGCAAAAATGTGGGTCCCCTTGTAATTTTGCTGATTTGAATGCATGGAACTGCTCAATACTGATTACAAATTGGTTGGATTAGCTCGTTAAGCCTTGAACTTCATAGACAGGTGTGTCCAATCATGAGAAAAGGTATTTAAGTGGTCAATTGCAAGTTGTGCTTCCCTTTGACTCTCCTCTGAAGAGTAACAGCATGGGATCCGAAAAGCAACTCTCAAAAAGATCTGAAAACAAAGATTGTTCAGTAACATGGTTTAGGGGAAGGCTACAAAATGTTATCTCAGAGGTTTAAACTGTCAGTTTCAACTGTAAGCAATGTAATCAGGAAATGGAAGGCCACAGGCACAGTTGCTGTTAAACCCAGGTCTGGCAGGCCAAGAAAAACACAGGAGCGGCATATGCGCAGGATTGTGAGAATGGTTACAGACAACCCACAGATCACCTCCAAAGACCTGCAAAAACATTATGCTGCAGATGGTGTATCTGTACATCGTTCTACAATTCAGCACAATTTGCACAAAGAACATCTGTATGGCAGGGTGATGAGAAAGAAGCCCTTTCTGCACTCACGCCACAAACAGAGTCGCTTGTTGTATGCAAATGCTCATTTAGACAAGCCAGATTCATTTTGGAACGCAGTGCTTTGTGCTGATGAGACAAAAATTGAGTTATTTGGTTATAACAAAAAGCGCTTTGCATGGTGGAAGAAGAACACCGCATTCCAAGAAAAACACCTGCTACCTACTGTCAAATTTAGTGGAGGTTCCATCATGCTGTGGGGCTGTGTGGCTAGTTCAGGGACTGGGGCCCTTGTTAAAGTCGAGGGTCGTATGAATTCAACCCAATATCAACAAATTCTTCAGGACAATGTTCAAGTATCAGTCACAAAGTTGAAGTTACGCAGGGGTTGGATATTCCAACAAGACAATGACCCAAAACACAGTTTGAAATCTACAATGGCATTCATGCAGAGGGAGAAGTACAATGTTCTGGAATGGCCGTCGCAGTCACCTGAAAATCTATGGGATGATTTGAAGCAGGCTGTCCATGCTCTGCAGCCATCAAATTTAACTGAACTGGAGAGAATTATTATTATTATTATTTTGTATGGAAGAATGGTCACAAATACCTCCATCCACAATCCAGACACTCATCAAAGGCTATAGGAGGTGTCTAGAGGCTGTTATATTTGCAAGAGGAGGCTCAACTAAGTATTGATGTAATATCTCTTTTGGGGTGCCCACATTTATGCACCTGTCTAATTTTATTATGATGCATATTGCATATTTTCTGTTAATCCAATAAACTTAATGTCACTGCTGAAATACTACTGTTTCCATAAGGCATGTCATATATTAAAAGGAAGTTGCTACTTTGAAAGCTCAGCCAATGATAAACAAAAATCTACAGAATTAAGAGGGGTTCCCAAACTTTTTCATATGACTGTATAGGGCCCTTCTATGTACTGACAGCATATATGGCTGTATGCTGATCTAATGTTACTAACTGTCTAGATGCAAAGACACTAACTTAGTGCAAAACAGTCAGTTAGCCAGCCTTTCACTTGCACTGATGTTGCATCGCAGAAAAATGACAGATACAACTATAAATTTCAATTGTGTTGATTCTCGTCGATAAATGTTCACTGTGCCTCACAATTGTATAACAGAATGCTGTGAAAGTGCCCAGGTAGAGTGACCTTCTCTTTGTTGAAGCATCTTGGATATACAAAAAAATGAAGTGTGTTGTCTTCATGATAATGTTTTCATTTGCTTTTCTTTAATGTTAATCTTTCGTCTTTCTGACCTCTCAGTACATGCCTTTCTATGTTGATATGATATGAAGCCCAATATTAGCCAATCAATAAGCTGTTACTAAGCTGGACTCCTGACCATTGAATGTGGGGTAGTGGGTCTTCAATTTGCATGTTTCTCCACAATTGAGTGTATTCCTTTTTCATTCACGGGATCATCTTTCTGGAAAGTTGTTAATTTAACATTTTAGTAAAAGTACACGTGTTTTGAATGTTGTGAGCATATGACTGGGTGATTTGGCAAGACAATTATCTGGCATGACAACAAATTTTTTCATGGGTGTTTTTGATATTGTTTGTTGTGTATCTGTGTTGGTCGCCATTGATGCCTATACAAGCAGAAACTTTGTGACTTTCATTCTACATGAAACATAAGATTAAAAATTTACTTGGCCATCACTACACAAAAATGGGGTAAATGACATTTAAAAATAATAGTTTTGGGTGGAAAATTCCTTTAAGGGACCGGTTTATTGGTCTTTTTGGCCATTGTTGTCTGTTCTTCTGGTTTTTGATTTAGCTTCTGTTCTCTACTTTTTCATTTTGTTTAGCAATCTCATGTTTTGTTTGATTTTCTTTTCTTTTTTGTCTTTTACTTGCATTTTACCTTCTTTTGAATATTTTAGCATTTAGATATGTACTTTGTATTTAGTTACATATATTCTCACACATATGCGCTTGGGAGGCAGCTAAAGGGCTTGAAAGAGGGTAATTCCATGCTGGACCAGGGGGTAGCAGTGTGTACTAACCCTTTCTCTCTTTCTTCTGCAAACCAACCAAGAGAAATTCTGCGTAGGCCAAATGACATCACTGCCAGTTCAGGGCAGATGACATCACTTCCAGTTCCAGGCCCAATGAGATTACTTCCTTCACCCAGCTTTAAAAACCTCATTTTGTTAGCCCAACATCAGTTCTGTTTTGGAATCAATACTGTAAAGAGATATTGTTGATTTTTTTTTTTTGACCCAATGTTCAAGTACGGGCGGCACGGTTGCGCAGTGGTAGCGCTGCTGCCTCGCAGTTAGGAGACCCGGGTTCGCTTCCCGGGTCCACCCTGCGTGGAGTTTGCATGTTCTCCCCGTGTCTGCGTGGGTTTCCTCCGGGCGCTCCGGTTTCCTCCCACAGTCCAAAGACATGCAGGTTAGGTGGATTGGTGATACTAAATTGGCCCTAGTGTGTGCTTGGTGTGTGGGTGTGTTTGTGTGTGTCCTGCGGTGGGTTGGCACCCTGCCCGGGTTTGGTTCCCTGCCTTGTGCCCTGTGTTGGCTGGGATTGGCTCCAGCAGACCCCCGTGACCCTGTGTTCGGATTCAGCGGGTTGGAAAATGGATGGATGGATGTTCAAGTACAGAAAAACCTTGGATTGCCAGTAACAGTTTTGTTTTGCAAGACAAGCTGAAATTTTAAATAAATTTCAACTTGATAAATGAACGAGGTCTTGCAATAGGAATAGTACGTATACGCTTTGTCTGCTGAGCGTCACGTGATCACAACTGAGCTGATGGTTCTTTTCTCTCTGCGGGATTGTGGGTAATCATCTCCCATGCTCAGTCTCAGTTAGCGTGCCTCACTCATATAGTCAACATCCGTATGAGCGTATACTGCTTACTATAGCATTGTGACCACATGTGTATGTGCTGTAACGTGTGAGCCCCTGTCTTGCACCCCAAAACACGAAGCTGAGTCTCAGTCCTTTAGCAAAACCAGCTTTTATTCAGCTTGAAACAGGAACAGCATGGTTATTTATTGTAGCAGGATCTGCCATTCTCCTATACACAGACAAGGCAATCAGGCCGGGTCGGGGCCAGGTTAATGGCCAAGTAATACTGTGCCCTTGCATTTATAATGTTCCTTGCATCATCTATCGACAACAGCTGCCTATAGCATGACCAAGATCTTTTCACATACAGTTTTATGGTGAACTGCTACAGCATTGGGAGCCCGTGGTTGCTTCAGGACGCTCTTCCTCATGTCGTCCCATTGGGGGGAATCCCAAAACAGTTTAGAAAAATTACAGTGCGTAAATCAATTTTTTTATTTTGTATCCAAGTGTAGTGATTCTTCAAGCAAAAGCAACTGTCATTGGATTGGTTCCTTGTTAAACTAGCAAAAAAAGAAAAAGATTCCAGTGAGCCAACAGAGAGCAGTGATTCCATTAGTTATAGTAAAAGTCGTCATACACAATAACCCTCCTCCTCCTCTCCTCTCTCTCCTCTCCCTCACACCAGCCATAATTCTTTTCAAGGGTAAAGTGCAGGTTAATTTGTTTTATGTATTTTTACTTTATATTTTGTATTAATCATTTTTATATGAATATTTTTGGTTTGTAGAATGAGTCATCTGTTTGCATTATTTCTTATGGGGAAATTCACTTTGATATACAAGTGCTTTGGATTACAAGCACATTTCTGGAATGAATTATGCTAGCAAACCAAGGCACCACTGTATTTTTGGGGTAGCTTCCCCAAACCTTTTTTGGGTTCCTCGTTTTATTTGACATTTTTGGAGATTTGTATCTTCTTACATTTTTTTAAACATTTGTTGTTTTTGAATTTCACTTATTTAATTAAATGCATTCAATTATATATCAAGAGTTTTTGAGAGGTTTTGGCCTTCCCTTTGGGATGAAAGCATAACACATCAACGCTAAAGAGAGAAAATTATCCTTTGATAACATTGTCCTTCCTGCTGTCACTATGGTGCTCTGTGAATATGTAGCTAAGTGGTCATAAGTCACTAACTTTTTATCACTTATTTGTTTATTTATTTATTTATTTTTGGATATAAGAGCAAAAAATGAATTTTGTCTTTAAGATTGTAAAAACAGAGGGAATGCAGAAGTAATTTTCTTTTAGATGAGACCAATGATTGATATGTGAATGATGGCAGACCTTTTGCACAACACATTAGTTCCAACACACACACACACACAGAGCTCCCCATGAGTGTCAGCCAAATGTCCGACTCTGTGTCATTCAGTCAGACCCTCAATGCTTATTTTGTGTGAAGAAGAGCATCGTGACACCCCCCAAAACAAGCTTGTAAAACACCATCACTGTTCACATTGCATCTATCTGCCTGTCCTGGTTTACTGCTTGGTAACTCTGTGCTCAGACCACCCTTTCAGTGAACACTTAATATTTGTAAAGCACTGCTGACATAACTCCTGACCCCACATTTTAATGAGCACATCTTTAAAGACCAAACTGCAGCAAGCAGGTAGTCGAGTTTAACTGCTGAACAGGGAAGCCAAAATGATTAGGAGTGACATTCTGTTTGTAAATTCACTGTGCAAATCGATTGGATAGCCATAACAGATGCTAATGAGGAGCCGGTACGGTCGCCTGGGATTCTGTGACAGGATTTCATCGTGGCTGCTGGTAACATCGCCTGACAGCACAAACAGTCTTGCTGGCTTTGCCAAGCTTTGGAAGGTCCTACAGCTGTCTGTCAGTGGATGAGACAGGAGGGTTGCCCGCTGAACACCTGTCCCCTGCTGACTGGTCAGGCTTGAGACTATGAGATGAGATTATCAAGGCTCTGTAGACCTCTGCACATGGTACATGTAGGGTCTGCTTAAGGGATGCATCCTGGGGCACTGTTGTCTCGTTTCACCCAGGCATAGACTCCAGACAGCTCTAATACTGCCCGTAGCTCGTCTGCTGCCCAGTGGAAAAAGGGAACATTAAGCTGAGGCTGCAGCAGCAGCACAAAGAGCCCAGTGTCTGCATCCCATTTTTAATCTGAGACAGATTTACAGCCTCAGCCAAGTAGGTGCTGTCAATTTATCATCCTAAAATTGTCACAGCCACATAAATAAGCGAGCACTGAGCAGAACGATTTATAGAGTGTTTATTAACGCTCATCAGCAATGATGCCGCTTCTCTCCCCCTCACCCCTCCTTTCTTAGCTGCTAATGTCATCCTGGCGCCATCTAAAACTTCACACCACTGAGGAGACATTCCACCTGACAACATCATTTTTCTCTGAAAGGCCAAACCAAAAGGAGCCCCCCGCTCATCTTAGTTATGAGTCCAAATGGTTGTTGGCTCCTGCAGGTCAGTGGTCTCCTTACTGATTTGGCTGATCTCCTTGCTTACGTGCATGATTGGCAATGTAAAAGGGCATTTGCAGATTTTTAAATTGAACTAATGACATTTGTTATAGTGGGCAGCAGGTAAAGTTGCCTGTCCATTATACTGTAAGTTCCAGTGTTCTGGGTTTAAATCCTTCATCCATTCACTGTCTGTGTGGAGTTTGCTCATTCACTCCATGTCAGCATTGGTTTTCCTACAGGTGCTCCGATGTTCCTCTCACATGCTTTAGAGATTAGGTTAACCAGTGGTTCCAAATAACCTTTGTATCATTTTTATGCAGACGATACTCAACTATATTTCAATGTTAAAAGTGGAACTTCATCAGAGCTTTCTCAGCTCACAGCTCAGTGAAATTAAAACCTGGATGGAGCAGAACTCTTTAAAATTAAATTGCAACAAAACTGAACTCCTGTAAACTGGGACTAAAGTGCAACTTAATAAAATGAGCTCCTTCCCAGTCAATCTTGGCGATGATCTCATCAGACCTACTGCACAGAATCTTGGTGTCATTTTTGATTCATCCCTTTCTTATTCGGCCCACATAAATCACATTAAGAAACATTCTTACTTTCACCTCCATAACGTATCACATGTTCACTCCTTCCTCTCCTTTTCTAACGCTGAGAAACTTCTCCATGCTTTTATCACATCCCACATCGATTATTGTAATTCCCTACTGGCAGGTGCCCCTTCTAATCTTATATCAGAGCTCCAGCATATTAAAAACTCAGCTGTAAGAGAACGAGCAGCAAACACATCACACCCATCCTGCTTCGCCTTCACTGGCTCCCTGTGTCTTACAGAATGGAATATAAAATTCTACTAATAACCTACAAAGCTATAAATAACCTCGTGTCAAACTACATTAATGACCTTCTCCATCACTATGTGCCTGTCCACCCACTAAGGTCCTCTGATTCTGATAATCTTGTTGTACCCCACACTAATCTACACTCCATGGGTGACAGGGCCTTCAGCTGTATAGCGCCCAGACTCTGGAATGACCTACCGAAATTAATCAGGTCAGCTGACTCCATGGATTCTTTTAAAAAACAACTCAAACTCATCTGTTCAGGAAGGCTTTTAGCTCTACTTGACTTTATTACCCTTCTTTCAGTTTACCTCTATGTCAAGACGCTCATGTAACCTGTATGTGTGTGTGCTAGACCATCATATGTTGTCTATTAGGCTTTTTCTCTGAATTTACTGTCTTAATCTTCTTTATTTATTTATCTGGTTTAGTACAATACAATATATACTGTATACCCTGCCATTCTTTCTTAAACTCTGTGAAGTGCCTTGAGCATGGGAAAGGAGCTATATAAATAAAATGTATTATTATTATTATTATTATTATTATTATTATTAGTTTGTATGTGTGCACGAGTCAGCCCTGTGATGCTCTGGCACCATGTCCACTGCTGCTAGGGCAGATTCTAACCCTTTTTAACCCTGAACTGGATTATGTGGGTTTGAGGATATTATTTACAGTATATTTATTGTTATGTGCTGAAGCACTGTAGGCGAAACTGTGACATTCACACTTGTGTCTGTCTACTTTGCAGAGAAAACTAAATGACAAGACTCAACACATTATGATGGAGTAACACAACAGAAACCTGTACAGAGTTGCTGTAAAACACCTTTAAAATATTAAATGGCATGGTCAAGTCATTTTGAAATCAGAAGTGTTGAAAATAAAGGCAGTGAACCAAGGAGTTAATCAACAGTCTGAACACTAGGAAGTGATCTTGAACTGCCCCAAAAACAAATTACAATAAAAGGAATCATGAATTAATTGACTCAAGCTGACACCCGTGACCCTGTAGTTAGGATATAGCGGGTTGGATAATGGATGGATGGATGGAATCATGAATTACCTGAAAAATGTCAATAAATAGGTGAAAATACATAACCTGCTGCCTGCAATAGGTGCTTCAAGTTTAAGTTAATTGTCATATCTACAATGAAATTATTGCTTGAAGTGAGAAAAGCACCATACAAATGTAAATAATTATTATTATTACTATTAATAATAACAATAATAATTTCTTGTTACAACTCATGAAGATAGTATACATAGCATGCAATACTTGTACACAGCCATTCGCAACATGTGTTTGGTAGAATTTCTGCACCCTGGACACTCCCACAAATTCGTATTGTTTTACTATGTCATGTTCACGTCAAAGGTTCACAGTTCACATCTGCCATTAACGTAACTACAGATGAGAGAGAACATGACTTCAGGGAGATAGCAACTTCAAGTAGAACTTCAGAAATCAAAGAAAATTAGATTATTTCTTTAATGAAACACCCCTTCATAAATCGAAGAAGATAAAGAAGCTTGAAATGGATCAACCTGACTTAAGAATTCAACAGCAGTCAAGTGAGCGAGGACAAGCTTACACACAGACTTTTTCCCACACAAGCTCCGCAGGTGGTCGAGACTTGTCTGAGGAGGATAGGTCTACCTGGAGAAGCTGGCATAAAAGCAGCTCCATGATCACAATGTTAGAGCACTTCAGACATGTCTCCTGGATGCTAGAGTCCATCTGCTCTGTGTGTGCGGTCACCAGTGGGCTGGTGGATAGTGGACATATGAGTTGCCTCTGAGGCAGAGAGGGGTAGGCAAAGGGACGAAGCACCTTGTAGATGCCACCAAAGTGCTCACTAAGTGACATATTTGTGAATGCTGGTCTCGGA
Source organism: Erpetoichthys calabaricus (assembly GCF_900747795.2). Lineage (NCBI taxonomy): Eukaryota > Metazoa > Chordata > Cladistia > Polypteriformes > Polypteridae > Erpetoichthys > Erpetoichthys calabaricus. Next base: position 74,137,379 of record NC_041401.2, read on the forward strand.
GTTCCTTTTTTACTGGCTCCTCCAGTGGTCCTGGCCCTTTGGGCAGTTGAGCATATGTATGAGATATAATATATCTGTGTTCGCTATTAGTAAAATAGTGGTGTGCCTTGGGACGATTTTGGTTACAAAAAGTGTGCAACTACAGACAAAAAGGTTGGGAAGCACTGATCTAGACAATAGTATGTGGCTAAATTTTTAGCAATGAAATGACTCAATTTATTGTAAAGTAATTCAGAAATTTCCAGGCCTGAAGGAAAGGAGTGCAAAAATATATGTTCAAGGAAATATAGGTACAGTATACTGATCATAAAGGAAGAATAAGATTTAGGTTGGACTTGTCCAGTGGATGTAGTACAAGACAGGTTGTGGGGTAAGTTATGTTTAAAGACGTGGGGGTCTTTGGATTTTACAATGTGAATTTGTGCCCAGATGAGGTAAGCCTGGCAAACCTACATAGGACTGAACAAACTGGCAATAAATGTTGAATAAAATTAGGGTGGGGTAAATGATAAAATGGGAAAGCTGGCATCAGATTGGGCAGCATTTTGGAAAGGATGTAATACATTTAGACTGGATTTGTCCTATGGGTCTGGTACTGGATAGGCCAAGTGGTGCATTGACACTATGGTGTGGACTATGAAAGCATTTGGAATGATCAGATAGATAAATAGATATGAAAGGCACTATATAATAAATAAATGTGAAAGTCAGTATATAATAGACAGATAAGTAGATAGATAGATAGACAGATGTGAAAAGCACTACATAATAGATAAGTGCTACTTCAGTTTGTCCCCCCAAAAACTATGCCTTGTCCAAATTTTTTTCACCATCTGCCACTGGGAGGCACAGAAACCCCTGTTAGTAAATACCGGCAAGCTTATAGAACTTACTGTATCTTACAACTGCCAAGGCCCAACTGCTAGAAATTCCCAGTGGTCTGACTCTTGTTTTGTGTTTGGTAATCTCTCGTCTCAAACAGACCCTTCATCACATGACTGAATGACTAGTGCTCTGACACACAAGTAAATCCGCTTTGCTTGTCCCTGTTGGGTTCTACTACTTCTGTTGCTCCCTTTCACATTTCTGTTTCTAACATTAAGATTTGACCAAAACAATGACACAGTGGTTAGTGTTGCTGCCTGGTTAGTGTTACTGAATTCGAATCCTGGATTTTTTGGACTCTTCCAAGTGTCTGTGCGGGTTGTCCTCCCAAACAAAGTTTAAATTACTTGGTTACACTAAACAGTCCTAATGTTATAATGCATAGCAATGGATTGATGCACCATTAAGTGTTGATCCCTGCCTTTTACCCAGTGCTGCTACCATGACACTGGCATGGTTTCTTAGATCAGAAGGCTTAGCTACCGCACAGCAACTTGCAAATCCTTTTAAGATTTTGTGTCTCCCACGTAGCAGTCAGGCATGTTCTATAGGGTACATTTAAATTAGGTGTCATATAATCCCACCATTCTTAAGTGCCAACCTTATCATTCACACACTTCCATGGCAAAAACCACAAGAGAGTAAATCCCACAAATAAGATACATGTGATTATGCCAGCTCCTCATTGATTGGCTAAAAGACACCAGCTACAGTAGGTTGCTGGGAGATGCCAGACCTTCCATGACTGAATACGAAGGTCCAATAAGAGTGTAATAATAAGAGTATGTGTGTCAACGATCTCCAAGTAATACAGAAAACACAGTCAAAAGCCCCAGAAGTCACTTGAATAAGAGGGATGCTGCTTTCACATGAGTGGCTGGAAAACTTGCTTATCCCTCTCTGAGGGACAATAAGAACCTGAGTTAGAGGGGAAGTATGGCACCCATGCATATAAGATAACATCTTTAGTAAAGACACCCAAACCCAGCACTACCTGCTAACATATTTAATCATGGCATCTCCACTCCAGGGTGGTACGGTGCCCCAGTGGTAGCGCTGCTGACTTGCAATAAGGAGACCAGGGTTTGTGTCGCGGGTCCTCCCTGCGTGGAGTCTGCATGTTCTTTCCATGTCTGCGTGGGCTTTCTTCAGAGTGCTTTGGTTTCCTCCCACAGTTCAAAGACCTGAAGGTTAGGCGGATTGGCAATATTATATTGGCCCTAGCATGTGCTTGGAATGTATGTGTTTGCCCTGCGATGGACTGGCATCCTGTGCAGGATTTGTTCCTACCTTACTCCCCATGCCGGCTGGGTTAGGCTTCAGCACCCCCTGCGCCCCTGCTCAGGACAAAGCAGGTTTGAAAATGAAAAGAAATCCCCACTCCAAATTAGTGGCTGTAGTGAACACCTCACGCTTTTCTCAGGCTTGTATGTGCTGCTTTGTTTGAGGATTTTTCAGTTTTGCTGTGTTGCTTTTTTTACCTTGTTGTTTCTTGTTTCCAATGGCAGCTAACGAAGCTACATGCTTCCTTTATTTTTATTATCGCCTCGCCTAATGACTTTTTTCTAATACATCCGTAGGTTGGTGTTGTAAAAGCAAAAGAGTTGACACATCAAGTGCTTAAGTCTTCCTCTCATCATTTGCATTCATTGCATTTTTATGATTAGCCATCTGTTCCATCATAACAATGTCCAGGTGTTCCAGAATACATAAATTAAAACAGTAAGCATAAAAAAGCAAACAAACTGAGTGACTGCCAGGAAATTTAAAATATAAATTATACCTGCAAAAAAAGACAACATGGTCTCGTGAAAACAGAATGTGTCATTTGAGCATACAAAGCCATTCATCTTGTGCTCAGACACTGAAGAAAAATAAAGGCCAACAAACCTGAAGAGGATATTTTGTCCGTGTTCACCTACCTACCTACAGAGACCCTGTTAAGGGAAAACCTATTGTGCAAATATGGAAAACACCATAGTTTAAATTTATGCCTGAAGCTGGGGCCTGAGTTGCCTCGAAAGCTTACATATTGTAATCTTTTTAGTTAGCCAATAAAAGGTGTCATTTTGCTTGACTTTTGACTGTAAAGTGACAATCCATTGCTGCATTTTCAAGGCTGGGACATGGGGGTAAAATGAAAGCGTCAGATTAAATAATTCATGCAACAATGTAAAGGTGAGTTTTAATGATACGTGAACCCCCTCTGAAGTCGCTTCAACTCAGAATCGTTGAAACTGCAGAAATGTTCAGGAACTTCGCCGATCTCAGCAAAATGGATTGAAATCAATGGAGTAGGATAAACTGATCTAGTTTTGAGTGCATTATAATGGTGTAATGGCCTTTTAAATGCCCCTGATGGCTGGGGAAACATCTGCCAACTATGCTGAACTGATTATTGTGGCCAAAAATTACCTGAGCTGTGAGGAAGCAGGGCTAACCCTATGCCACAGTGTATCCCTGAGATAAAATGAATAGAGTTAAATATCAAAACAGTAACATTTCTTGAAGACAGGAAGCATGAATTCACTAGGGCTTGCCCCCCACAGCAGGTACACACATATCTAGAGCCAAAAAAATAACACCTTGTTATTTTTTCCCTGCTGCTTTTGCTCATTTACTACTGCTGCTGCTGCTGCAATGCAAGCACAACACTGAAGCACATAGATTCTTTATTAATTTTTGTTTGCACCAACTGTACAGCACTGGGTAATACTATTAAATGCAGAAGCTGACATATTACACACAGGTCACATACAAGTTCACACAATAAGACATTACCTTTAAGACATGAATACACTAATTTCCAGTTTCCTTCTATGTGTGTGTTTTGTGTTTAAATATATTAGCAAGTTTTTCGCTAATTTTTAGTTCACTGGTAGGATCAGCATTGTATACTCAGGAGGTGGTACCATCCAAAATTGGCTGCTACAGCTATGTGATTTAATGCAATCCTCACAAAGTATCATGGGGAGCTGGGAAAAAAATAGTTTGTTGAAGAGAGCCACGCAGTGAATTTCCAGGGAGAATATTCATCAAATAAGGTCGCCCATGAAACACAGCATCTTTGTTGCAGATTTCGACAATTAATGCTAGTAAGATTATGTCCATGAAGATCCGATGCTCCTACTTCTATTTTAGAGGCCACTTGTTCTCTCTTTTCCCTAGTTGTCTTCTGTCTGCTATGCCAGCACTGATTTATTTTGTTCTGCTCTGAATGCTAAGGTATAAAATGCTCACTGCTAAAGGGAATTTATTGTTTTTCCATTTTGCCATTGGTTTCTGTTAATTGGCTAACACGTATTTCATCTTCTTCTGTCTTTTTAAAATTTTTCCTTCTCAGCTAGATTTCTCATGCTACCATCATGACTTTAGTTTGGATCACTGTATCCACCATAAAGTGAGTTCAAAGCTGACACTTTGGGTGGAAGGTGGTCTTTGATTCATGTTTAGATGAGCAGGGCAGTAAGAAGGGGATATTCACTGTTCAATGAAGGAGAACTATTACTAGATGAATTGTCAGATGTAGATAAAATATCAGTCATATTGATGACCTGGAATGTACTGTATTTACAGTAGTTGCACAGTGATGGAACTGACAACAGTCAGCTTGGTGGTGGAATTATTAAGGTTGTAGCTTCATAGCTCCAATTGCCAGCTTGGATACAGTCTGTGAGTGTCTGTGTGCTCTGGTTTTCATCAGCATCGCAGACATATATGCATTTCATGTTGATCAATGACTCAAAATAACTCAGTTTGAGCTTATCCACTAAAGGGAATTCCCATCCAATTTAGGTTCTTGCCAGGATAGTGTCAGTCCTACCTGACCCTGAATTTTATTAAGTTGATTTGAAAATGTCACATTGGGTTAAGCTATGAAGACATAAAATTAGCTTGTTATGTGAGAGTTTGTGATACAATGGAATCTTGTGCAGAATTGCTTCCTGCCTGGTGCCAATGGCCAATGGGATAGGCCCTAAGTGAGTTAGAAAATAGATGAATAGTCTGTACAGAATGAAGCTACTGCAACGAAAGACAGATCTTCCCAGTATTAGGCAGTTAGTCACTTGAGCCAATGGAGTTCCCCTTTGGCTTGCATGGCAGTTGCTTTCTGCACTTCATTCGGGGTGTCGGAGCCCACTACGAGTATGCTGTGTAAAGAATGCACTTTCAAGTGGTATAGATTGATTACATTCCTCAGCAGGATGGGTGCCTCAGTAGCTCCTCCGTCAGACAGCCTATTTTATTGCTAATCACTAATTTTAAATATAATCTGGTCTAAAGGCCCTGGTTTTGCTTATCTTGATTATTCAAGCCAGTTCCCCATACACAAGAATAACTTAAATGAGCGACAGAAATGGATTGTGATTTGATTCCAAATTGTCAAGCACTAAACATCCGGAAAATAATTAGAGCTGCAATTACGCACAATGAAGTCAGGAGTATTTTATTCTCAAGCAAAATTACATAGGGCTTGCCCGGAATAAAGAATCCAGCTGTGAAGCTTCTAAAGAAATAATCTGTCTGTGTAATGATTTAAAGAGCAGAAGCCCTTAACTTATCGCCGCTGCTTTAATGAGTTAAGATGAGTATGCAGAACAGGTTCAGTGATTATAACCTACGTGCCATCTTGCTTTTTGCTTTTCATTTTTCTTGAAAAGAGATGACCTTGCTTCACAAGTGGTGGTAATGAAGCATTTGGAGAAAAGCTAGACCTAGGCAGAGCAGCTGTACAGAACAGAGCAATCAGGCGGGATCACTCTATATTAAAGTGGAATCTCTCCAGGGTGACTTTGTGTGCATGCAGAAGCCACCAGACATACAATATTTCCTTTTGTCATAGTGGAATGATTAAGTTTCAGTAGCATGGGGCCTTGCCACACCACCTGTGTCCCAGATGACTTAGGTGGTGGCTTGGTCATTTACAGAAAAGCACAAAACACTCTTTTTCACATCACTTTCTGTGACCTTCCAGCCTCCTTTCCTTTCAAATTTAGCTTCTGCTATGTTAAGGTCCCCTTAAATATCACTCAGGATTAAAGTTCTAGATTATCCCAGAATCACTTCTGCCGGCAAGGATGGCTCGAAAAACACTCTGGTTCCCTAGTAGGTGAGCTCGACTTGTGCTGAAGAAGCCCTGGTGCCATCTTACTGCTTTCTTTGGTGAAAGTAGGAGTTCTAGAACTTTTGCTCTCTCTTTTAAAGTGCCTAGGATGTTTGGTATCCTCTGGCCATCCTGCTGTTTCTATCCATTCCCCATGAGAACCTTTTCTGCCATCTGTTGGTCTGGAGGAACCTTTGCATCTTTTGCTGGGGGATGGAGTAAATGCCTTTCATAGTCGCTACATTTTTTATCTCTACTAAAGGAAAAAAAACCTCAAATATCTAGACTGCTCCATGCAGCTCACATTTTCTTTCTTTTTCATGATAGCCATTGTATTGTGTGTATGTGTGATTATAACATCCTGAAGGATTCATGCATTACACCCTTTGCTGCCCCTTCTCTGACCCCATTTGCGATAATATGGTTATAGCAAATGAATACCAGAGTGAACTGAAGTAAACAGCCCATTGGGTATCCATAGAAACAACTGAAGCACATCAGATATACAGCAGGCGGTACATACTAAAGGGAAGGCAGTGAAGTAAGGAAAGTTAGTGAATGAAAAGGCTCACCTGGGGTAAAGAAAGAGTTATTAAGAGACTGGCAAGTGTTTTATAAGTCCTCTAGAAAAGAAGATGAGCTGATGTGTCCTAGAGCAAATCAGACAACACAAAGATCTCACAGAGTGCCTTAGGGCAAAGAAGCTAGTTATAATATAATGATAAAGTTGAAAAAAGGCTCCTTGCTACTTCCCTCCACATCTGCCTGTTATGGATAGAATCAGGATGGTAAAAGAGGAGGTGAGCCTATAATCTCTCCATCATGACCTTAGTTTATAATAGTGGGCTTTAAATAACAGACAGGGGGTGTCCTAGCTGGAATCTTAAAGCACTTCAAATGGCTCCAATCAGTGTGGGAAATAGTGGTTCAAATCTGCAGTTCTTACATATCATTAAATTCCTCACATCAGCCTGGCAACATAATAAAGGAACGCCATTTTAGTCACCTGTACTCATGACCTCTATCCAGTGCTTATGATCATAGTTTAGGAATGGGAATGTAGATTGTCTTGTAAATTAAAAACTTCATACGAGGATTTGCTTCCACTTCACTACTCCTGCTCCAATGTGTTGGTCATTTTTACTATCACCTCTGCAATCAAACCCCAAGGTACTTTAACTTTAGCTCCATAATCTACAGAGAGCAAGCCACTCTTCCTGTAGCTCAGATATCAAAGTGGCCTAGAGTGTGCTAGAGAGCTTAGACTGTGGATGAAATTTTTCTATTGGCCTCATTAAACAGCCAAGATGTGATACTCGGGTATCTCAGCTGGATACTTGCTAGGCCTCAGTTGCCCCTTGTTAACTCATCCTTGATAGTCACCAAATGGAAAGTAGACAAGGAGCTCCACATCCACTTTGAATGGGATTGACTTAATGGTAAGCATGTGACCATGGCTTTTGCTCCTCAAGTATAGGTAAGATGACAAGTAGGAGTGGCGCAGCACACCATACTCTTTTGGCAGCATCCATGAGATATATTGGATCAGCATCACAAAATCTGAATTATATGATAGGAACAGAAGATAAAATATTAAATATATAATTGAGAGTAAAAGTTTTAGTTGTGAATGTGGAACAATAACCAAGAGCATTTCTGGACGTGATCCTATTCTGAGCTCAATGTGGTGCAGCTGCCAGTGTTGTAAATGTGAGACTTGAGGCTGTCATGGCTGAACATGTGATTCATCAAAAAATGTGTGTATATCTGATATAAATGGTTCAGCTAAATCATGTCAAAGTCTACTGGAGAAATGAACTGTTTCTAAACCAACAAAAATATAAAAAATATATTGCTAGTATTATACTGCTATGATTAGTGTGTTTGATTCACAACTTTACTAGACTGGGTCCCAATTCTGGGCCATTGTCCTACCTCTGATTGGATGGGTTTTTCGGAGTTCCTTACAATTCTGAGAGACTTACATGCTAAGTTAACCCTATGAGAATGAGTGTGTCTGTATGAGCACGTCTTGTGATAAACTGCATGAAATCCAGGTTTTGTTCCTGCTTTGCACCCAATGCCTTAGGACTGGGAATAGAGTCTTTTTCCTTGCATTGTTACAATTGCTTTAAATAAGGTACATAAAAAGGATATTTTAAATCTAGCATCCTGGGCAAAAAAATACTGCGTTGGTTAATTCTGATGCCTCACAGAGTTTCCTCTGCTACTTTGGTTTTCCACTCACATCCTAAATACATGTCTGTTAGGAAAATGGGTAATTCAAGGTATGTGAGATTTTTATAAGGGTGTGTCTACCTTGGTGCCCTGAAGCTACCAGGTCAGGATTGCATGTAGTGTTTAGCTATGACTATCTTTTCATATCTTTCTCCACATTCCTCTACATGGTTGAAATCCATTTTTTCTAACTCCCAGTCCTAACAGCCATGATTTGTCCTTGAGCTAGACAAAGCTAGACAGTGCATTCTTTACCTCAGAAATACAATATCAGGCTTTGTTATTAGATCTCTCTTTTCCATCATCCCCTCTATACCGTCATGTACTGTAGGTAAAGACTTTTGATTCTTCTCATGCTACTATATTTATAGATGTTTATTTCAGGATTTCCACTGTCCTCCATAAGTCCAAAGACATGCAGTAAAGCGGAATAATGACAGTAAATTAGCAAAGCAGGATGTTATAACTGTTGCAGATTTTCAGTACTAATGTTGGAGACAGTAGACAATGGGAACACCTGAAATTGAAAGCTACAAGTAGTCATGCTTCTTGAGTTGAGCTGGAGATCCTACAAAAAGCAATTCAGTTCTGTCAGTGTTCAGCTGTGATATATTACTGGACAGAGCTTATACCCATGTAGGAGTTACCTTCATCTAGAGCTGGGAGCCATCTACATGTACAGCACGAGGTCATGCTGGTGAATCAGTTGTCACCAACCCTTCAAGGTCACCATATAAAGGGGCTGTAGGGACCTCAGTTCTCCTCTAGAGACAGTTGAAGTCAAGTGGCCATAGGGGCACAAGCACATAGCACATAGCTCTCAGTTTAGCATAGGGCATCAAGTACTTTAGGATGGTGTTGTCTCGACAGCTTCAAAGGCAGTAGTGAGGTCAAAAAAAGCATCACAAAGGCAGACCCAGCATCAGCAGTAAGAAGAATAACATACATAGTGTCTTATCGGCAGGGTGTGGCCCAAGCCCAGATTGTAAAGATTCAAACAGATGGTTTCCAGAGAAGTGCTGAGTTAGAGGTGTTAATGATACACACATCATAGCAACAAGCAAAGATGTGACTCTGCTGAGTGAGTCCTAATGAATGACAAAATTGCTGAAAATCTGGATAATATCTGTGCTTGGATACATTATAGAAATAAGTTAAACCAACTTCTTAATGAGGAAGAATTGTAGGAAGGAGAGTTGAAGATCATATAAGAAGAGCAGAAGAGAAACATAAATAGGGCTAGGAGTCCCTGTTTGTTTGGACTCTTTGTTAAAAGAGTGGGAGGGGTTGGTAGTATGTTAGCACAAAGCTGGCGATGGCATCTACAGATGCTCTTTATGTGGTCAGGTGAGCTGGTAGGTAGAGTCAGGCTGGGATCAGAGCTCTTCTTCTGCATCAGCAACTTCTCAACTGCCAAGGGAACAAGCAGATCATTTGTAATCCAGTGGTTCTCATGTTCTCCCTGGGGATCCCTGTGGCTGTGGATATTTGACCCAACCAGTTTCCTTTTTTCCTTTAAGTGACCTTAATGTCTAATTAGCTGCAGTTTTTCTTTCTTCTCTTGTTTTACATTCAGAAAGGTGCCTTTAGGTAAGACTTACATTTGTAAGATATTCAGAAATCTTTTACAATTTTTTACTATATTAGCAGATGCTTAACTTTTTCATTTGCATTTTTCTGTGGAGTTTAATCTCTTAATTAATTTTGAAAACTGTCAAACATAGCAGACATCAGGTCACACAACGCTGAATGATAAAGGGAAGCTATTTTAATGTTGCCCTACAAAGCAAAAAAGAATACTAACACACATGTGAATTCCTTCTTCATTCACGAAAATGTTAGAAATAATCAATTTGTAAATTCTGGATTGACACACAAAAAAAAAAACACACACCACAAGTGACAGCTTGCTTAATTAATGTAGCGATCCAATAAGACGTTGGTTGGGATTAAAACCTGCAGCCACATGGAGCCTTCTGGAATGAACTTGAGAACAACTGCTCTGATACACCCAAAAAAAAAAAAAATCACACCACACTGGCTTGTCCTAAGTGTTGGTCCTGCAAAGTCAACTGAATGATCACATTCTCCGTGATCACAATAGGAGAAGAAAAGGAGATCAAGTATCGCTGCGTTCAAATGATCTGTAAGGTGGAAACCAATGAGATGTGTTAAACTTAACAGCACCTTCATGCCCAGACTGTAATAAATAAGGTTGTACTTAATCACAAATATTTACATGAAAAAGTCTGAATTAGCGTAAGCCACCGTAGTTTGGGGTGTTCAGAAGAAATGTAATGATTTACTTCATGAGGTAAGACTATATACAGTAATACTCAAGAATAGATGTGTCAAATATTTAAATTATTAAAATGTGTGCTTTAGTTTAAACCAGGGGTAGGCAATGTTGGTCCTGGAAGGCTGCAGTGGCTGCAGGTTTTCATTCCAACCCAATTGCTTCATTAGAAACCAATCCTTGCCAGTCTCAGGCCTTATTTAATTTAATGGCTTGTTAGTCTACAATGTTAGGTTCTTATTTTGTATATTTTTTCCTTTCCAAGAATATCATCCAAATGATATGAAGCCTAAAATGGATCATTTTCATTGTTACATTTTCTCTTAACCGTTTTATTGTATCAGATTGTGCATGATGAACACACACAGATGTAAATGAAAACAAGCTAGATGGAGAACTGCTGGCTGCTCTGTCATTTGCATCTTATTGCTAATAATGAGCCATTAAAACAGTGAATGCAGATATTTAAAATTGAAATAAGCAATTTAGGGTGGGGAACCTTAACAAGCGAGACCACTAAAATGAAGCATCAAACTATCACTTAAGCAATAAGTGCTTCATCAGCAATAATTGACTTCTCATTAAGAAAATGGGTTGGAACAAAAACCTGCAGTCACTGCGGCTCTCCAGGACCGACATTGCCCACCCCTGGTTTAAACGTTTAAAGTCTAAATATTATCAATTATAATAGACATTTATCATTTCCTCCTTTGATAGAGGTGCACAGATGACTACATTCCTAGCAAAGGATCAAAAATATCATAATCACTAACTTTGAAATAGTCTAAAATGATATCCAACAAGCTTATGTTTGAATGTCATTTTTAACCTTCTGGGAGTGGTTCTTAGAGGACTACAACCACTGGTAAAGAATCAATTATCAAAAATATTATGTTATTTGTGATCAGCAATCTTGAAATAGCATAAAACAACACTCCACAAGCCTATATTACAGATCCTCATTTTTTGACTAATTTTGAAATCTTATATCACATTAGGAGGTGAAACCCCTGGGGTCAGTTGATGTTGCATGCACAACTTCAATTCGTTCTGATGATTTTTGCTGAGGACACCTATTGGTTTATTCTTAAGCGTTAGTGTGTAATATCATGAATAAAATATGGTTCAAATATAATGTAAAATGTACATTTTTTGGGTCTAGGGGATCAAAAGAGTGAAGAACTACAAAAAGCTTGGCATCTTGTATAACTAGACATCAAAACGAATCTATTGGTATATCATATATGGGGGATTTCTCAAAAGGCATCAAACAGAAACATCTGAAGTGATTTTAAAGCATTCATAAGTTATTCTTATGATCACAACTTCATATTGTATATATTTATTTTAGCTTGACTTAATGGACAACAATACATGTAATTATTGACTGTGAACTGAGTAGGAAGAGAAGAAAGACATAAGCAAGAAAGCCAGAGACAAAGGGTGGAAGACTAAACTGGTAGGCTGTCATCTTAAAAGACGGAGTCAGGGAGGACCAGCCAGGTCCAAATGTGAACAAAGACAAAAGGGATAAAAGAAAGAATTTAAAGGTCAAAATAAACTATGTGCTAGGGAACATCTGAAACTTTAAAACCATAATCCATATTACTAACCGAGAATGCTAAACCGGATGATGGACGCAGGCACATCCGGCCATGGGCCGTAGCTGCAAAAAGACGTACTGTGCAGACGCAAAAAGAGTCCGCGAGAGGCGGATGAGGAGCCGCGAGAGGGGGACAAAAGAGGCCGCGAGAGGCGGATGAGGGGCCGCGAGAGACGGACAAGACCACAGAAAAAAGACAAAAAAGGAGAAATGACGCGCAACGAGCACCGAAAAAAGGAAAAGGCACATAAAAAAGTAGTCAAATGCAGGCAAAGCACGAAACACATTGCACACGAAACTAGACCCAAAAAAAAAAAAAAAAGAGGCTCGCGCACAACAGCAAGGCAACCCCCCCCCCTACAGGCACCGGACGGGACACACACCAAGAGGGGGATTCAACAAGCCCATGGAACAAAAAAAAAAGAACACAAAACCACCCCACAGACCCTACAAGCAAGGGACGGGACACACACAAAGAGGGGGATTCAACAAGACTCAGGAACACAAAAAGAAAGAAGACGCTCGCGCAACAACAATCCTCACCCCCCCCCCCCCCCCACAAACACACACACATCCATAAGAAGTGACACCCAAAGCCACATATTCTAAAGTGAACGTCAACACCTTCACACTAGACAGCATAGGTGTCAGCATAGGTGGATCTCCTTACAATAAAGCACTATTAACCGTTCAACTGCAGAAAAGGAAACATATTAACAGTGACTGCGATCCTCCTTATTACTTATCCATATTTCGCATGCTGAGAAAGAAACAAGTCATGAATACACGGTCACGGGTACAAAACGAAAAGGAAAGGATAACAGGAACAAACACACGAACACGAAAGAAACAACAAAATAGACGGCTATGCAGCATAGGTGGATCTCATTACAATAAGGCACTATTAACCGTTCAACCGCAGAAAAGGCTCCATATTAACAGTGAGTGCAATACTCCTTATTACTTATCCATATTTCGAAAAGAAAAAATGTCTCGACTCCAAAAACGCAAAGCTCAACTAAAGCTTCTAACTAACGATGTACCTAAAAGTAAAAACTTTATGAACTGCATTAGATCCTAAAATAGTTCATTTGCACTGCATCGCATTGGAAAATTACAACCTGAAACAAATCAACAACGCAAATATGCACAAATCTACATCCTAGATCCACATGACGCAAGCTAGCAATCAAAGTGCTGCATCGCAACAGTCACGGATTCAAAACGAAACACCTCCCGTCTCAGACATACGTTAACGGCAAGGACAGCTACAACAGGCTTCTCACACAGCACAGGCAAATCGATTACAGCTCCAAAACAACACGTCCCAAATACTACACATGCAACAACGCGCCTCTCAAACGGCACAAGCAAAACATACACCAGGAAAATTCATTCGGATTAATGAATGTCATTTGCAATTATTGTCATTCAGTTCACTTCCCTGAAGAAACAACTGGCAATACAAGTAATACATTTACACGTTGTTGTCAAAAGGGTCAAATTAGACTGCCTTCTTTACATTCATATACTGAATATCTACAAAAGCTTCTAACTAACGATGTACCTGAAAGTGAAATCTTTATCAACTGCATTAGATCCTACAAATCGGTATCCACTATGAACATTAACGGTGGCACTGCACGTGACATCCGTCTTGAAAAAATGTAAATTATTGATGAATGTACAATGGCATTAAGTCACTTACTCAACACCATTCATAAACTTCTACAAACGTTTATGAATAATAATATTCGATTTGGATGAAAGGTACTTTTATGAGGAGGAGATTTTAGACAGTGCTTAGCTATTCTTCCAGATGCCATGCACTCAGCTATTGTTCAGTGCACCTTAAAATACGCAGACAATTGGCATTGCTTTCAAAAGATACAGTTAGTAAAAAAGATACGATGTCCAGAACCAAATCATAACAATTACTTATTACAACTGAGAGATGGTACACTCACCAATACAGATGGACTTCAGCCACATATTATTACAATTCCTCAAGCCTTTATCTGCGACAACTTAGTTACAGAGAGATTTAGAACAGCAATCTCATTAGACCAAATGCCCCTTTTAACACAACGCACTATATTAGGTCAACAAAAAATATTAATGTGCAAAACATAAATACCCAAGTCATTCCATTACTTCCTGGAGAGACACAACTCTTTCTAAGCTCTGACAAACTTGACTCTGATCACAACAATAACCATCTTCATTGACCTTACAAGTTCTGAGCTGGAATTACCTTTTACACTTAAACGACGTGTACAAAGAAATTTTAAAATAAACCTTTACACTGTGCCACACACTTTATTGTTTGCTTTCTATTTGCATCATCTACACCGTCACACTATTCTATATCTCATTCATACATCACGCTCTTTGTCATTCCCAACACCAGGGGTTGGCGAGCGAAGCGAGCAGGGGGCGGAGCCCCCTAGTCACTAAAAGAAAAGGCAAACATTGTGGATGAAGGAGTATAAACTACATGAAGACTTATCAAGACTACAGACATCAAAAACAAACAAACAAACAAACAAACAAAAGACTCACCAACTCTAGTCTGCTTTTAAAAAAAAGGAATCTCTAATCTTTTTCGTCCACGTTGTCTTTAAATGAACAGGGGAGTATTTCTCAGCATGGCATTCTCACTCTATGTGAGTTTTATTCTTACAATGAGGACATTGCATTGGAGTTGTAATAGGAATAGACAGGACATATTTAGGAATTATTTCATCCACTGTCTGGCAAGAGAATATATAGCCCGTGAAGTAAATGAATAGCTGTTTTTTGTCTGTTTTTCTTTTGAATAATGTGTGCATTTACATATTTGGTTATATTTTATCTTAGTTACTTTTGTTGCAACTTCATTTGTCCACATTCAAATAAACTAGAAAAATAGGTAAAAATTTTTTAAGATCTTCACGGTAAGGATACACTCTAACATAACTAATACCAATTACAGTAGCAAGCGGCAGCAAAGTGCAAGATTTATAGCAGTAATGCTGGAAAGCATCTGGGTACTGATTCATTAAGGCTTTTATAAAAGTGTTTTCCATTGATCTCTTCAGTGTATAATAGGGGGTGATATTGGCGCTTGGTTGGCGCGGACCCGACACAGACTGACAATGGAGGCACGTGTAAAACAAAAAGATTTATTTTTTCTTTACCTGTGGGGCACGTCTTCCCAGTGAACCCCACAGGCACAACACAATCCCAAAATACAAAGAAAAATCTCCCCAAATCACACTCTTCTTTCCTTTTCCTTTTCCTCTTCCTCTTCCTCTTCCTCCTCCTCCTCCTCCTCCTCTCGACTCTGGCGCTCTGAGTAGTGGCTGCAGGCTCCTCTTATAGCCCACCCGGAAGTGCTGCAGGTGCTCGTTGACCTACTTCTGGCTGCACTTCTGGGTGTGGCTACGGTCCCACCCAGACGGCTTGTTAAGCCATGGTGCTCTATGCAGCTCCCCCTGGCGGAGCCCACCGAGCCCATCCAAGATGAGCTTCGGTGTTCCATGAAAGTGGCCCCAACGCAACCCAGGGGGGCTGCCAACAAAGGTTCTGAGGGACATAGCGTGGCTCCCAAGGCTGCTCTCCCAGATCTAGTGACAAAGGCGCGTCCGCCACAAGGTATTTAGTTGGGCCTGTGCATTTGGTAGTCTTTATGTGCAATTTAAAGGTAGCTTCATTTACAGTATATGGAAGATGAAATGTTTCTTGAATAGATTGTCACATTTTCCTGAGATTTCTAAAGTCTGCCAAGTGAAGTGTACATAATAATTTTTTACTTAACTTTACAGTATGAGAACCTGCAGCATAATTTCATGAAACTGCTGAAAGAAACTGAAATAGTCTGTATTGGAAGATGAGAAAGGTGCTTGTTCCTTGTGACCTGTCACTTTTTTTTTCCAGGCGGCATTATAAGTATAGCTGAAGTGTAAACCATCAAAGACTTGAAGTACACCAGAAGCAAGGCTATGAAATATTGACATGACCGAAATGCAAGAAATTGTAAAGCCTTTAACAACCACTGATACCTTCTGTCACCCCAAGCTAGTTGGGAAAGTTAATTGACCAATATCTCTCATCGAATCTGAACAAATATTTTACCCCATAGTTCAAGAAAAAAAAATCAATGTCTTCATAATACAAATGACAAAATACTAGCCAGTCAAAAGGAATCAGGATACAACTTAGCCTATGAAAAGAAATAAATCACAACTGAGTATATGCAATTCTGGTGTAAGGATATGACAGAGAGTCTTGACACATTTGAAACTGAATGCCTTTAAAGAAAAAGAAGAATTCTTTTCTGGGGGATTAAAACAGTACAATTCACTCTGAGATATTTCTGCATTCCTAAATGCAAAAATTAGAATGAAAGATGACTAATAAAGGTTTACGGTTCATGTTTTTTTCATTTAGTGATTGCAATTAATAATGTTGGTGACAATCCATTCACATTACATGGAATATGTTATGTCCATTTTAGTATTTTTATTAATTTTAGTTCAAGCGTTTGTGAAATTACCCAAACCCATTTTGTTTTACAGGCACCAGTATTGAGCACTGTGGACAGCAGCAACATCTGGTTGCTAGCTGTGTGACTAGATATCAGAGATCATTATTTAAGATCATAGCATACATCACTAACCTGAAGGGGTTCAGTCTGCCATGGTTGCATGCTCAGTGTCCCAACAGACTCTCCTAGAGGTGAGGAGAACAGACACTCACAAGCTTGAGAGCCTCAATAAAAAACAGATATCCAGGGAAGTAACAAGAAAGATCAACAAGTTGTTTTCCCGAGGTGTGTACAGCTTTTCTCACAGTCACACAAAGATTTAGTGTACTGATAACAAGAAGAAGTTTAAGGTATTTTATAAGAAAACCAGAAGAGGAGGCATTGTCAGTCTCATAATTGAAAGATCTACCACAACTTATCAAAGCCAAAATAAGAAGCAAAAATGAAAGAAAAAAAATTTAAAAATCACAGTCAATAGTCGAAACCCAAAAGAAACTAATCTGAGAGAATAAGTGATCACAGAATCAAGCATCAAAAAGATTTTTAGAATCTGTAAAAGAATCCAAAATCCAGAGGAGAAACTTTGAAAGCCAATAATCAGAATTCTCAAAAATTCCAAATTGTGCCTTTGTAGTGTTGTGAAATGGAGACACACACATGAGAAAATCGGGTTGAGGCCTTTATTACCATAAAGCAGACAAGGAACCTTTCCAGGCCAGCCCAGAAGAGACTTACTTCAGACCAGCTTGACCCAGAAAACTACCTGCTAGCTTTAGGCTTAGTAGGGCCCAAAATGGACAGCTGGCTTAGAAAGTTCGAAAAGAATATAAAAGTCCCAGAAAATCAAAAAATGCCTCACTAGAATGAGAAGCTGTCAAAATTCTGACTAGAAGAGACAAGTCCGTCCATCCATCCATTTTCCAACTCGCTATATCCTAACACAGGGTCACAGGGGTCTGCAAGGAGCCAATCTCAGCTAGCACAGGGCGCAAGGCAGGAACAAATCCCAGGCAGGGCACCAGCCCACCGCAGAGAAGAGACAAGTCCCACAAAGAATCTTTATAAAGGAAGTTATTTACTGCCAAACATAGAACAAAATATAAGAAAATGCTCAACAGAGCAGAAAGAGACAAAAAGGATTTGCCAACAAATGCAATCCAAGGTAAAGAAGTGCCAATTTGAAATCCACAAGGAAAATTCAGAACCAGAAAATATTAAGAGAAAACAATACAAATTACAAATTCTTCACACAACAGCTCACAATGATCTACTGGCTGGATCTCTTGATCAGACCTTCAGATAAAGGCTGAGGGAGGAGCTAGCAGCAGAGATGTAAGAGTGGCTCCGCCTCTTATGGCTCCACTCACCTTGTCCTTGGAATGGCCTCATATTTAAAAACACAGTGCATAAATACAAATATAATATAAGATATATTAAAATGCAAAAATAATAATTCAGAAATAACAATAAAATACGGGTGGCACGGTGGCGCAGTGCGTAGCGCTGCTGCCTCGCAGTTGGGAGACCTGGGCACCTGCGTTCGCTTCCCGGGTCCTCTCTGTGTGGAGTTTGCATGTTCTCCCCGTGTCTGCATGGGTTTCCTCCGGGCGCTCCGGTTTCCTCCCACAGTCCAAAGACATGCAGGTTAGGTGGATTGGCGATTCTAAATTGGCCCTAGTGTGTGCTTGGTGTGTGGGTGTGTTTGTGTGTGTCCTGCGGTGGGTTGGCACCCTGCCCAGGATTGGTTCCTGCCTTGTGCCCTGTGTTGGCTGGGATTGGCTCCAGCGGATCCCCGTGACCCTGTGTTCGGATTCAGCGGGTTGGATAATGGACGGATGGACAATAAAACACAAAAATACACATCCATACATAACCTGTAGGGCTCAGGACTGTCCCTTAAGAATGATGGATTGGTGGGCCCGCCTCTTGGGGTTCCAGCCATAAAATATAAGGAACATGATAGAATTGGACAACATACATAAAAACTAAATCATAACTAAATAGAATAAAATTAACAGAAAATATGTAATTAGACAATTAATAAAAGAACAGAACAATATCATCATAAACAGTAATAAAAAAGAACTAACAAGATAAAAGGAAACACTTTAAACATGTGACCATAACATTTAGGGTTTTTTATACATTTAAAGTTACGCAGTCTTGTTATTCAAATAGTATCAGTCTCATCAGATGTGTTCTGTTCTCATGAGTGGACCCTGAAACTTGTACTTAGAAAAAATATGTTCACTTCTTTAAGATGGCAAACAACTACAGGTAGATACATTCATTAATATTTCCCAGTCACTTCTTTAATTTGATATCCTCTTAGGCAATGTATATGGTGGGCAACTTCAAAAAAGTCCATTCTAATCTGTATTGTTGCCAGAAAGTTTGAGAACCCTTTCTTTTCTGTTCTCAGTTCACTTCTAGCAGAGAATTACAGAAATCTCCAGGATTATTTGAGTAATACAGTGTGACAAATTGGGACACAGTCGTCCCCTTGAACCCTCAGACAATGCGTCAGACACCAGATAAAAGTCCAATATGATATTTATTATTATAAATAAGTGCACAAAGCACCCCCACTCCACAATAATCCACAATAAGCAATCAATAATCATCCAATAATACACTATTCCTCCACTCCTAGCAGCTCAGTCACCCTTCCTCCCAACTCGGCTCAACTTGCTGGGTTTTCCCAGAGTCCTTTATAGTCCTTGACCCGGAAGTGCTTCTTTCTCTCAGTCCACGTGATTTCATAACACTTCCGGGTCAGGTGAAAACTCCTTTTCTTCATCCTGGAAGTACTTCGTCAATTCCATTCCCGTGATTAGAAAGTACTTCCGGGCTACAATAAAAATCCTCGTGCCTTCCTGCAGTGTCCCCTGGAGGCTCCCATGGTATCCAGCAAGGCTGTGATGTAATACTCCACTGTCCATGATGCCCTGCTGGAACTTGGGGCACCTCCATGTTGCAAGAAGGGCTCCACCTGGCAGCGTGGGGGTATTGGCCAGGATGAACTGCTTGCCATATACCACAACAGTTAGGTCCATAAGTATCTGGACAGTGATACAATTTTCATAATTCTGTCTGTGTGTGCAATCACAATTGAAGTGAAATGAAGAAATAAAGATGTGATTGAATTGCAGACTCACAGTTTAAATTTAAGGCATTTAACAAAAACATTGTATGAGCTATTTAGAAAAGACAGCCAAATATTTACACATTTTTAGGAGCTCAAAAGTATCTGATCACACTAACATAATCATGAATATAATTATCATTTTCAGTACTTGGTTGTAAATACTTTATAGTCAATGACTGCATGAAGTCTGGAACCCACGGCCATCTCCAACTGCTGGGTTTCCACCCAACTGATGCTTTATCAGGCCTTTACTGCTGCTGTGTGTTTGTTGGACTTTCTGCCTTCAGTTTTGTCTTCTGCAAGTGATTTGCATGTCTAATTGGGTTGAGGCCAGTTGATTAACTTGGTCATTGAAGAATATTCCATTTTTTTACCTTGAAAAGCATTTGGTTTACTGTCACAGTATATGTTGCCTCATTGTCCATCTGTACTGTGAAGCGTCATCCTATCAATTGTGCAAAATTTGTCTGAATCTGAGCAGACAGTGTAGCCTTCTACACTTCAGAATTCATTCTGCTACTTCTACCAGTAGTCATATCATCAGTAAACACTAGTGACCCACTTCCATTGGCAGTCATGCATACCCATGCCATAACACTACCTCCACCATGGTTCACAGATGATGGGGTATTCATCAGATCATGAGCTGTTTCGGCTCTTCTCCATATTCTTAAACTGTTTCAAAACTGGACTGGCTTTTATAAATATTTTTTTGCACAGTCTAATCTGTCCTTCCTATGTGTAAGAATTTCCAATGATTTGTACCTTGAAGTAAACCCTCTATATTAATTTTGTGAAGTCTTCTCTTGATTATAGACTTTGGCAATGATAGGCCTACCTTGCACTGAGTATTCTTGGTTTGGCTAAATGTCGTGAATTTTTTTTCTTCACCAAGGAAAGAATTCTGCGATCATCTAGCACAGTTGTCTTCCATGGTTCTCCAGGCCTTTTGGTATTGCTGAGCTCACCAGATCATCATTCCTTCTCTTTACTAATATACCAATTGGTTGATTTGACCACTTCTGATGTTTCTGCTATCTCTCAGATGGGTTTGTTTTGTTTTCTCTGCTTAATGATGGCCTGTTTTTACTTGGATAGACAGCTTTTTGGACCTCATATTTAAAGTTTACAGTGACAGCTTCCAAATACAAATTTCATACTTGGAACCAACTCTAGACCTTCTACATGCTTAATAGTTAATGAAATAATGAGGGACCTGCTCACACCCGGCTATGGAACAGGTTGTCAGTCAATTGTCCAAATACTTTTGAGCCCCTGAAAATGGGGGGACCATGTATAAAATATAAGCCATTCCTAAATGGCTCATATGATATTTTTGTTAAACCACTGGATTAATGCTGAAAACCTACACTTCAATCATATAATTATTTCTTCATTTCATTGTAGTGGCATATAGGGCCAAAATATTGAAAATTGTGCCACTGTCCAAATACTTATGGACTTTACAGCACAACAAGGGAAAAATGGGCAGAGAAGTGCATTGCTGCAAATGGGCTTTTCTTTTTAACACAGGAAAAGAAAAGAAAAAAAAAACCAATTGAGTTTTTTAAAGACACATGGAGAAGTCTGAATTGTCTTTACTAGTGTTTGGCATGCACACACATTTGATAATGCTTGTTAACACAAACATATATCTACAGTAAAACATTACTTAGCCTCAGATTTGCTATTTATTCACATAGTATTATCTCTCTGGTTAAATTTACCATTCACTATGAATCTCTCTGTTTACACATGAACTTTGTCTTTTCAGCTGTATCTTCAGAGATATGAACAAAAAAACACATAGAGTTTACTGTCATGTTATGCTCAGGTTTTCTGGTGCTTTTCTTGCTTCCGTAATTTTTGCTTTTGTTGTCCCTAAAAAATAAATATTTGTGTATTTGTTTTTTTAAAATTCTTCAGGGTTGTCACATGAGGTTCAAAGTGAATTTGCATATTGGTCAGATTTTAGAGTGAATGCTATTTTATATAAAGACATTGTGTTTCTTACCAGAAATTTAAATAAACTAAAGGAAAGACTCTCCCTCTCACAAAGGACTTAAAAGTAATAGTTTTAGACCTTTAGAAACCTGACTATTGATCACATACAGTCATGGCCGAAATTATCTGTACCCCTGGAATTTTCCTTGAAAATGCACCATTTCTCCCAGAAAATTGTTGCAATTACAAATGTTTTGGTATACACGTTTATTTCCTTTATGTGCATTGGAACAACACAAAATAACAGAGAAAAAAAGCCAAATCTGACATCATTTCACACAAAACTCAAAAACCGGCTGGACAAAATCATTGGCACCCACAAGTTAATATTTGGTTGCACGCCCTTTGGAAAAAATAACTGAAATCAAGCGCTTCCTATAACCATCAACAAGCTTGTTACACCTCTCAACTGGAATTTCCGACCACTCTTCTTTTGCAGACTGCTCAAGGTTTCTCAGATTTGAAGGCCGCCTTCTCCCAACAGCAATTTTGAGATCTCTCCATAAGTGTTCAATCGGATTTAGATCCGGACTCATTGCTGGTCACTTCAGAACTCTCCAGCAATGTAACTCTCTTCAACCATTTCTGATTGCTTTTAGAGGTTTGTTTGGGGTCATTGTCCTGCTGGAACACCCATGACCTCTGATGCAGACCCAGCTTTCTGACACTGGGCCCTACATTGCGCCCCAATATCATTTGGTAGTCTTCAGATTTCATGATGCCTTGCACACAGTCAAGGCATCCAGTGCCAGAGGCAGCAAAACATCCCCAAAACATCTTAGAACCTCCACCATGTTTGACTGTAGGTACTGTGTTCTTTTCTTCGTAGGCCTCATTCTGTTTTCTGTAAACAGTAGAATGATGAGCTTTACCAAAAAGCTTTACTTTGGTCTCATCTGTCCACAAGACGTTCGCCCAGAAGGATTTTGGCTTCCTCAAGTACATTTTGGCAAACTCCAGTCTGGCTTTTTTATGTTTCTGTGTCAGCAGTGGGGTCCTCCTGGCTCTCCTGCCATAGCATTTCATTTCATTCAGATGTCGACCGATAGTTCGAGCTGACACTGTTGCACCCTGAGTCTGCAGAACAGCTTGAATATGTTTTGAAGTTGATTGGGGTTGTTTATCCACCATTCGGACTATCCTTCGTTGCAGTCTTTTATCAATTTTTCTCTTCCGTCCATGTTCAGGGAGATTAGCTACAGTGCCATGTGTTGTGAACTTCTTGATTATGTTGCGCACAGTGGACAAAGGAACATGAAGATCTATGGAGATGGACTTGTAGCCTTGAGATTGTTGATATTATTCAACAATTTTTGTTCTCAAGTCCTCAGACAATTCTCTGCTCTTCTTTCTGTTCTCCATGCTTAGCGTGGCACACTCAGACACACAACAGAAAGGTTGAGTCAACTTTTCTCCATTTTAACTGGCTTCAGGTGTGATTGCTATATTGCCAGCACCTGTTTCTTGCCACAGGTGAGTTCAAACAAGCATTATACGCTTGAAATAAAACGATTTACCCACAATTTTGAAAGGGTGCCAATAATTTTGACCGGCCCATTTTTGGAGTTCTGTGTGACATGATGTCAGATTTGGCTTTTTTTCTCTGTTTTTTTGTGTTGTTCCAATGCACATAAAGGAAATAAACATGTGTATACCAAAACATTTGTAATTGCAATAATTTTCTGGGAGAAATGATGCATTTTCTGGGAAAATTCCAGGGGTGCCGATAATTTTTTGGCCATGACTGTAGCAATTATTTTTGTATCCCACTTAAGTAGTAGGGTGATGTACCATCTTAGCCATTAGGGGTGAAATGAGAAGTCAAGTGAAATGGCACCTTTTATTGGTTAACTGAACAGATTACAATATGCAAGCTTTCAAGGCAACACAGACCCCTTCTTCAGGCAAGTTGTTCTATTTCTACAACTTGCCTGAAGAAGGGGCCTTAGCTCCTACGAAAGCTTGCATATTGTAATCTGTCCAATTAATCCATAAAAGGTGCCATTTCACTTGACTTCTCATTATAGACCACTTAACAAAAGGTTGCTCGGTTGATTGTTCCCTACTTGTCTTTTGGTTTTAGTTTTTAGTTGCCAATTGAAAAATAAGATCAGAAATGCATATTTGTATTGAATGACATGTTTGATCAGAATATATTACGAATTCACAAATTTCAGAAACATTTACATTATTTAAACACAAACCTTTGATACCTCCTTCTAGCATTTAAAAATGTTTTATTTTGATATATGCACCATATTAAGACACTCTATTTTCCAAGTTCTTGGCTACCTTTGATGTTTTCTATGACACTGGGGAGAAAGTGTGGTGGACAGCTGGGGATCCTACCCAGCCGGGACGCTTGGATAAACCGGGAGAGGGCCAATAACTCCCCTGGGACACGAGAGGGCAGCCGCCCTGGTCTGCATGGGAGCTGGGGGGGGGGGGGGGGGGCGCAGGGGGATGGCTTACCACCAAAGGTATTCATTGAGTGTGGTCTTCAAGGCAGCTATAGTTTATGATTTACTGAAGGTCAAGGCTGCATGTAATAGGTGTCTGTCATTAGCTGAGATGATTTGCAGTTTTTTCAACATTGCCCTCTGGCACGTGCTTATCAAGTCATCCACATCAGCGCCAATAAATTACTTTGGCTGTCTGTGTGGTAAACTGCTGAAGCTTCTGATTAAGTTTAAAGGGAATTCAAGTCTCTGAAACCCTCATGAAATTAATTCAATATGTGAGGAAAAGACAGGAATCTATTTTAGCTGATTATTTAGACAAGAAACATGTTTTCAGTTATGGTCACAGTAAAACTCTTTTTTATGTTATTCTCCATTATTTGTTGCTACCTACTTACAGTATATACTGTAAAAATAACTGCTTTTGTTCTGTTATTCACATTTTGTGAGAGCTGCATGTCTATGACTTCACAGATTTCTATTCTGTCACAGCCCTTGCCGATGGCACGGTTGCTTGATGTGTTTATTCGATTAGAGTCATCAGTCGTATCATGTCTGTTTAGCTGTACAGTGCCTTTTGCATCACTTTTCCTTTCTGTAAAATCACAGACAGTTCCAGTGAGGTAGGGAAACTGTCCATTTTACCATAACCTTGGTAAAGCAGTACAGATGATGTAGTGACGCTGTATTGACTGTACTTGCTATCCCATTTACTTGCCATCCCACCAGTGTAAAGTATCAAGATCCAGATGTATCCAGAGCTTGCTTCACACAGCATGTAGAACTTGATACTGAATTGTGCTTGTTTGGATGTGCTGTACTGTTACCACAACAGCATTCCCTTATAACACATGAGACATTAGTGAATACTTTTGTCATGATTGGGAATCTAGTTAGATCTTCTGCATATTTTTGACAGTTGCTTGATACACATCCCACAGTTTGGACAGTTTTGGTGCTGGGTAATTGACTACATTAGAATCATTGTTACTAGTGAAATGCAGTTATTTCTTAATGAGTGAAAAATGACACTCATTCTTAACTTCACAGAAAATGGGTGTCTGGAATAACCAGTTTGTGGACATGTACCATTGCTGGACTGGTGTACCACCATGCTCTGCAGTATCAGGAATCTGAAAAACACCCACATGTTGTCTGCAGAGACAGTCTGACCTAAAACTGTAACAAACAAATGGTTTGCTATGACTTTTCTGACACTGCTCAGCATAATGGTTTATTTCAACAACTATTTTCTCTACCAGGCTATCATCAAAAAATCGTCACTGGTCCAGATAATCATTATCAGCAGGTATCTTCAGACTTGGGTTACCCATAAATGAGTAATGAGGAGGTGCAGTATTATCAGGAGTAGTAGGCTGACACCAAACACAAACATCACTTAAACTTATCAGGTTACTCGTCAGTTTCACTGTCCATGTAAACATCTGAGGACCTGTTCACATCCTCATCAATACCTGGAGAGAAAAACAAAAGGGATACCAGACACATAAACTCCAGACATGAGGTGTACATACAGGGTAGGATTCAAAAGTAATGAGCCTCATTTTGTTCTGATGCGAACGTACCTCGCTGCACGCCCCACTTGCCAGCGACGGCGAAGGTGGGTGTTGGCTTCACAACGCAACGGAGCTCCTTCTGCTCCGAGCTTTCGGAGCGGTAGGATCGGCCTTGATGGGAACCCCTGTGCGGTAGTGCGTTCCACGGCGGAATGGAAAGTTCGTTAGAGCAACAGTACGCGTTGAAGACTGAGACCATGCTCATTGCCTTCTTCGGAGTGAAGGGGATCATCCACTACGAGTTTGTCCTGCAAGGACAGACCGTGAATGCTGCTTACTACTTGGAAGTCCTGAAAAGGCTGAAAAGAAGCGTCGCGCGCAAGCGAAGGGACATCAAGGACAGTTGGAAGCTTCACCACGATAACGCGCCCAGCCACACCGCCTTTATCGTGAGCACCTACCTGGCCCGGGTGAACGTTCCGGTGGTCCCCCAGCATCCCTACAGTCCGGACGTGTCGCCTTCTGACTTCTTCTTGTTTCCGCGCTTAAAATCAGCGCTGAAAGGAAAACGCTTCGACTCGATCGAGGACATCCAAGCAAATGTCAAGGCAGCCCTTGCAGCCATCCCTGAACAGGCCTACGTGGACGCCTTCGAGTCATGGAAAAGCCGCCTACAAAAGTGTATTGATGCAGGAGGTGCCTATTTTGAAGACTATTAATTAGTTGTACCGATTTGCTCAATAAATTTGTCTTTTTGAACAAAGGCTCATTACTTTTGAATCCTTCCCTGTATACCAGGCCTTCTCATTATTCTTTAGGAGCATCTTATTTGTTCTTCTCTAGATTTAGTGTGCAAGAGTCTGCATGTGTTTCGATTATAGCACAGTCAGTCCATAAAATGTGCACTTTATTTGCAAATGACAGAGACTAATTCTGAGAATGCTTGCCAAAATCATTGAAAAAATGTAAACAAAGGTCTGACACCAAAGTTGCAATATGCGCCTCAGTTTGTAGGGACAAAACTTACTCCAACTACAGTAGTTGGATGGTCCAAAATTTACATAACATTGACCCTGAGTGTGACTCAGGCTCGTTCAGTTTTAGTTTGTTCTAAAACTGGCTTTATGGCTTTTTGTTTGTTAATACGTTTTGGTTGAAAGTTTGCCCCAAAATATCATTGAGTTACCATAAAGTGGCAGAATGCATAGAAATATTCATAATTTTTTTGCTGTAAGTTATTTCATCCACTACTTGTCATGGAATGCTGTCCCAAGAGTTATTCATGCTTAACACTGTAAAGCAGATTATTACAAATCACCTCGAGTTTGACTCAGGAATAACCGTAGTTACATAGAATTCCGAGCCTGAGTCACACTCAGGGTCAATGTTAAATAAATTTTGGACCATCCAGCTACTGTAGTTGGAGTAAGTTTTGTCCATACAAACTGAGGAGCATATTGCAACTTTGGTGTCAGACTTTTGTTTACATTTTTTCAATGATTTTGGCAAGTATTCTCAGAATTAGTCTCTGCCATTTGCAAATAAAGTGCACATTTTATGGACTGACTGTGCTATAATCGAAACACATGCAGACTCTTACACACCAAATCTAGAGAAGAACAAATAAGATGCTCCTAAAGAATGGTATATGTACGCCTCATGTCTGGAGTTTATGTGTCTGCTATCCCTGTTGTTTTTCTGTCCAGGTTTTCAAGTTGCCAGTCAGCCAATTAGGCCCTGAAGACACATGGGCACTGACTGTTGGTAGGATTGGCACCAGCCTACTATGAAATCAGTGCTTTCTGGATAAATTGATATATTATTGGTGTCAAAGAAAGTCTAATAAAAGCCGCTAGCATTAGAGAAACTACTTGTAGATCTTACACAGGTTTATTTACTGCAGCATTTAGTGCATTTATCTTTGCCTCAAAAAACCACAGGGATGCTTCAAACCAGTTGTTCTGGGGACTGAAAGCATCGCTTGAGCTCCTGCCTGCCTTCCCTTGTGAAATAACAAGCTGTGAGGCACACAGAAGCCTTTCAGGCACGTAAATGACACAATAAAGAGAAGGAAAAATTGTCAGCCTGCCTTGTCACTGTCTGAAGACGTTAACAATCCCTCCTACCAGGCCGCCGACTCAGCCGAATGTCACATTGTCAAGTTTTTCTCAAGTAAACAAGCCTCCCTCAATCATTGCCACTCTTTGAACGGTACAAACAGCTGTTTGTGCCGAGACGTCACTTAGACACATGCAAAAGGGAAACGAAGGAAGAATCAGAGGGCCTGAAATCTCTGAATAAAAGGCACCACAGTCAAAAGCAATAATAAAGGCTGGATGAGAAGAAGGAAGATGTGGCATTGGTCTTTACAACTGTCATTTGTAATGGCATGAAGAGTGTGATGGTTCCGTGCATTGTTTAGTAATAAGCTGCTTTTACAGTACAGTTGTCTGAATATGGGATTGTTAAGATTTTTTGTTGATTGATTTTATTTAGAAATAAATAACATTCCATACAGTCAAGTCAAACTTTACAAAACAAAATTCAAACCCCACCCAAGAGAAAGAGAGGAGAGTCAACAACTAGAGCAAATCTTTAAAAGCAGCAAGGAAGAACGAGTATTCTTTTCCCCAATACAGAACCTTATTTTAAAATGATATTGATTAGATCCTGCCACATTTTTAAAAAGTTTTGAAAAGATCCTCTCAGTGAGAATTTGATTGTTTCCAATTTCAAATAGTATAGAACTTCTGTTACCCACTGTCTTACAAGTGGTGGGGTGGGATTCTTTCAGTTGAGCAAGATACGTCTACATGCTAGTAGCGAGGCAAAGGCAATTACAGTTTGTTTGCCCGACTCCACTTTAGTCCCACCTGGGAGTACACCAAACACAGCTGTAAAGGGTGATTGTGGGCACTATATAAAAAATATATTATTATTATTATTATTGTGACACCAAGGCTGTCTGTTAAGTATTCACAGATTTTTGTGCAGAATATTGTTAATTTGCTGCATGCCCAAAACATGTGGCCCAGTGAGGCTGCAGCTCGATTGCAACATTCACAGGTTGAACATGTCTTGCCTTGGATACATTTTGGACAATTTTAAATGAGATAAATGTGCTTGATAAAATATTTTAAGTTGAATGATTGAATGCTTTGTGCATATGGAGGCAGAATGTGTTCTATGCATGGTGAAAGTGAAAGATCCTTTTCTCTTTGTAGTCTGGGACCTTTGAAAGGAAGGGACTTTAAAATGTTTATATATCTATATATAGATGCTGTCTGAGCCTTCAGGACTGATAAATATTTCTTCTGAAATAGAAATAGGTGGGAGGTGAGGAAAATTGGGCAGGTTCTGTTCAGCAAAGTTTCCAATTTGAAAGTAGTGAGCTGAGAAGTTAAATTTGAAGCTTAATTGTTCCTAGGATGCAAAGATATTATCTTTGTACAAATCTCTTAAGTGTTTTAATCCCGGACATTTTCCAAACATTAAACACTGTGTATGTTTAAGAGGGTGGAAAAAGGTGGTTGTCATGAAGACATGCAATAGATAAAAGCTTCACTGGCTTAAAGTGCTTCCTACATTGGTTCCATATTCTGAGTGAATGAAGGGCAATTGGATTATTAGTGTATTGACAATAATTTGTATTTACTGGGGCACAAAGCAGGAAATATAAAGAAGTTCTGCAAGGTTTTAATTCTATTGCAGACCAGGCTTTTGTATATTCATTGATTTGTGTTGATGCCCAGGTCTTTTTCACCTGTATATTTGCCTCCCAGTAATAAAATTGAAAAGTTAGGTAGAGCCATGACCCCTTCTGCTTTAGGTCATTGTAGAGTCACCCTTTGGATGTGTGGATATTTCGAATTCTAAATAAATAAGGTTATGATTGAATCTAATTCCTTTAAAAATGTTTGATAATGTACTGTATATGGGGAAGCTTTGAAATAGAAACAAAAGCTTGGGAAGGATGTTCATCTTGACAGTGTTGATTCTCCCTGCTAATGTGAGATGGAGGGTACACCATCTATGCACATCTTGTTTAATATTTTCTATACAGACAGCAAAATTTTGATGAAAAAGAGATTTATATTTACTTATGATATTTACCCTTATATATTTAAAATGATCTAGTAAGATAAATAGGAAGGTGTCCAGTCTAGTACTAGTATTGTATGTGCTAGAGAGTCCACTGGAAAAAGCATACTTTTATTCAAATTGATTTTGAGACCAGATATCTTTTGAAAATCTGCTAGTGCTTTTAGGACTGCTGATATGAAATTTTGTGGGTCAAATATATGCAGTACCATATCATCTGCATCTAGTGATATTTTCTGTTCTCAGGTTCTACTCTGAAAATCCCCCTTATCCCTGATGCATTTCAAAAGTAAACAGCTCAATGGCGATGGCAAAGAGCAATGCTGTTAGGGGGCACCCTTGTCGAGTACCATGTTCCAGTTTGAAGTAGTCTGAAATAATGCTGTTAATGCAAACTGTGACTTCTGGATTAGTATAGAGTATTTTGATCCATGCATATATGTTTGGGCCGAACCCGGATTTGTGCAATGTGGTAAATAGGTAGTCCCATTCAACCATGTCAAATGCTTTTTATGCATCCAAAGATAATAAGATCTCTGGGATGTTAGATTTAAAGTGTGAATATATTATATGAAAAACAAAAAATTTAAGACTAGAAGCTAAGTGTCTGACTTTAATAAATCCGGGTTGGTCTTGTGATATTAGAAAAGGAAGCACTTTCTCAATCATTCTGGCTAGAACTTTGGAGAGTATCTTATCACCATTTTTCAGGAGTGAGATTGGTCTATATGATGCACATTGTAGTAAGTCCTTATTTTCATTAGGAAAGATGATCATTAATGTTTGGCGAAAAGTATGAGGTAGAATTTTGTTGTTTCTAGCATCTATAAATGTTTCTAATAATAGTGGAGCTAACTTATTTGAAAGTTTTTTTATAAAATTCCACTGGGTAGCCATAAGGGCCTGCTGCTTTCCCAAATTTGATTATTAATTATTAGTTTGAAGTGAGTTTAAAGCATCTAACAATTCTGAGAGTGTCAGAGGCTTATCCATTTCCATTACATTAAGAGCATCTAACTGTGGTATCTGTAATGAATAGAAAAACTCATTAGATTGTGTCTTATCTTCTTTAAACTGGGTAGAATATAAGGACTTATAGTACTCTGTAAATGTGTGGGTTATATTTTTATGGTCAATGATTTTATCTTTGTCGGTGTTGGTAATTATTGTTACTGCATTGTGGGCTACCTGATAATGAATTTGCTGGGCTAAGATCTTATTGGCCTTCTCTCAGTGTTCATAATAATGATGTCGCAATTTAAACATGAGATGTTCTGTTTCTTTAGTTGTCAAGAGGTTAAATTCGGATTGCAAAACCTGTCTTTTTCTATAAAGTGCCTCATTTGGAAACCTGGCATATTCTAGATCTATTATGGTAATAGAGCACTAATTAACTCAGACACCTTCTTGGTTTCCAATTTATTTTTGTGAGAAAGATATGAAATAATCTGTCCTCTTAAAAATGCCTTCAGAGTTTCCCAGAGTATTCCTGAAGTTAACCCTGAGGATGCATTTGTCTCAAGAAAATAATCAATTTGCTTGGATATGAATTCTGTACAATTCTCATCAGCTAATGACAGGGGTTAGACCTTCCATGACAAGACCCTGAAGGTTGCTGAGGGTTGTGTTGGTGTTGCCAGTGTTCCTAAAAGGAGATATTTCATCTCATAGGGCACACTGGATATCACTGAGAAGAGTCGCAGCGCATGGCTTGATGGCAAATAGAGTCTGCACAGGAACTGAGAAGGATGTTTGCAAGGTCTCGAAAGTCAGATAAGGAGGTGTTTGTTAGAGGAATCTGTGAGAAAGTGACACAGCATCAGTGGTCTAGTGACTCATGTCCTGCTTACAGAGAAAGTGAAGCATTACGCATTATGTTCCTCGGAAAAATGCAGTCGGGGTGGGTGATGGAATGGTTCTTCACCATTTGCATGACTACTTTGAGCAAATGTGTCAACCTGATCCTCCGTCTAGGACACTGGATATATCTTGGTCCATGGTTCTTGAGGCTGATCCTCCAAATAACTGTGAATCACCCAATCCCACTGAGATTGCACAGATGATGAATTAGCTGAGGGTAGGGAAGGCTTCAGGGATCTGTAGTATCCTGAGTAAAACATATCCACTCTGGTGGTAAGGCTGTCCTCCTGGCATTGCAAGCAGTCTTTGTTTCCATTAGGGAGATGGGCGTCATCCCAACTGACTGGAAAATGGGACTTGTCTGCCCTATCTGGTTATGGAAGGGGGATTGCAGCAACTACAAGGGGATAATACTGCTCTTGGTGCCTGGTAAGGTCCTTGGTAGGGTCATCTTCAATAGGATTCATGATCACCTGCTCACCTACCAGAGACGAGCACAGTCCAATTTTATGCCTAAGACGTCTACCATCAACTGCATCCTTGAACTGAGGATTCTCATTGGGTGTAAATGCAAATATCAGCAGAGTTTCTTTGCAGCCTTTGTCAAATTTTATGATACAGCTTGTGATCGAGCTGCCCCGTGGGACATCCTTAGACATTGTGGGATCCTCAAAAGTAGCTGGATATCATGGCCGGCCTGTACACTGGTACTGTGAATGCTATGCAGAATATAGCAAAACCTCTGCGCTTTTCCTAGTTCAATCTGGGGTTTATCATGGGCGTATTCTTGCTTCTACTCTGTTCAATGCTTGCATGGACTAGGTGTTGGACAGAGTTGTGGGGTCCAGCAGCTTTGAGGCATCAGTTGGTGAAAAGAAATTCACTGATCTTCACTGATCCTCAGTAGTACATTGTGTGACAGATGTCCAGGGCCCCACCGGGACGCCGCAAGAAGGGAAGGACCAGGAGAAGGGCAGTGTCTTCCCTGGAATGTAAGAGGGCAGCCACCCTGTATTGTATGGGGACCACGGACAAGGTGGAGCAGAGAAACCCTGATTGTTTCTATGACTCGAGGATGCGGGTTAAAAGAGCACGTCGGTGTTACAAATGCCACAGGATTAACTATACGTGGAGAAGCTGTTCACATCGGGTTGCGGAGGAGGCCTGGAGGTGGCGTTAGAGCAGCATCTCCACATCATATTCCTCTTTTTCAGAGAGAAACACTATGAGAGACGCTGGAGCTCCCATAGAACAGAGTTTGACGTGTGGTACAGAAAGTAGAGCTGCTGATGAGGATGTGAGTGAGCGAGCAGGAGCGTAAGTCTGGGTGAGATCAGCGAGGTTGTGGAGAGCTTTAAATGTTAAGAGCGGTATTTTGTATTGTATTCTGTAGTTAACAGGGAGCCAGTGAAGTTGAGAGAGAATAGGTGTAATATGTTCAGTGGATTTAGAACAGGTTATTATTCTGGCAGCAGAATTTTGAACAAGTTGTAAGTGATGGATAAGTTTTTGTGGGATGCCAGATAGAATAACGTTACAGTAATCTACAGTATACGTGAGGTGACTAGGGCATTAACCAATACTTCAGTACTGTGTTACGTAAGAACAGGACGAAGTCTAGAAATGTTTCGGAGATGGAAGAAGGAAGTCTGAGAAATGTTACTTACAGTACATGGGAAGAAAAAGAGAGAGTACTGTCAAGAATAACGCCCAGGCTCTTAGCTTGGGAAGAGATGTTTGTGTTAATACTCAAGTGACTTTGTGGTTGCCAAAATGGACATATATTGAATGGAAGAAAATTCTATATAACAATTGAGGCTTAAAAAAAAAAGTGGCCGAAAAGGACACAATATGACACATGACCACATTTAAAAAGGATGTCAGGATAAGTCTTCTTAACTTTTTTCTGCTTCATCCACGGAGCTCAAAATGTAAAACTGATCTTCAATAACCACTTTCAAGTTGGTAGTATACAAGAGGCTGTATCTGATTTTTCAGCTGTGTAGGTGCCGTTTAATGCTGTAGAATGCTGCACGTTTACCAGCTGTTGAAGGGGAGAAATCTGAGAAAATACGAATGCAGTTATTTTCAAATATATTTTCCTCTTTCAGTCTGATTAGAGACATCAAGTTTTCATTAAACTGTAGTTTGTCGAAACAGACAGACAATTGGGCTTCTCAGTTTTGAAGCATTCGATCCATGTATATGTTAGACTGCTGAGATCTCGATGTGTGAGTTGAAGTCCTCTCCAGTTAATTGGACTTTCACGTTTTTCAGGGAGACCTTCAATTCTGATGTTGTTCCTGCTATATTGATCTTCCAACACAGCTAGTTTGACCCTGAGCATTTTGCATACTGATTTTGCAGCCATTACTTTTTCATCAGCTAAGGGTGTCAATTGTTCAGTTATTTCAATAAGAGTCATAAACGTTTGTTTAACATCCTTAAGCTGAGCAGCATGTACCCTAATTTTACTCTCTAACTTACCCATATTTTTCTGTCCTTTTTCCTCAATTATTCTAGTAATTCTGTAAAGGCTGTAGTAAACTTAGTACTTATACATTTCTCCAGATTTTGTTATTTGTCGAATATCAGAGATACTAACAAGTTGCTAGGAAAAACTTTTAGAATTGTCAAACAAGCAAGGAGCAGTCTCTCAGAAATACCAAGACCCCAAAAGCAAAACAAAAAAGTAAGTCCAAACCAAAATTACTATACTATAAAACTTTGGTTTTCAGAAGTGCCTTTTATCCTCTGCTATACTAGGTGTTTTCTTTGATGGTGTGTCAAAGTTCACACACTTCTCTGTGGGCACAGCCAGGTCCGGCTAAAAAATCACAAAGCCACTCACAGAAATAATCTCCCAAAATGGACTTGTTGTACTAAAATATTTTTCTAATTTTCTTTAAATTAAGATCATTAAAGCACTGCGTATTCACTTGTTCACATACACATTCGATAAACTAAGTTGGATTCCTGCCTTAGACTGTTCAACTAAACTATCTTGTTGCTACATTTTTGTACAAAGGTATTTAACAAATGTTGCCCTTTTTCACTGTTAGTATAGGATGCTAAAATTATTCTTGATAAAGTTCAATTTAGCACATTTTCTGTTAAGGTATGGTCTAGCAAGACCTGAGCAGTAATGTTGATAGCAAGCTTAGTTTTTCTTCCGCTTTTGCATAGTAAAGTTGCTGTGTGCATAAATCAAGCTTTCCTTATATCAAATAAGACAGTGGAATACAGTAGGGTGTATTGCATTTTACTAAGCTATTAAATTAGTAGCATTAAGAGAAATACTAAAAAATAAAAGCCATTTATTAATTTCCTGTTCCTAAAAAAGCACACACACACACCCAAGAGAAAAAGAGCAAACATTCTCATTTGTGGTAAGCGGCAATTTCAAATTTAAACGTATCCCAGGACACTTATTGATAGAAGGGCCATGCCATGAGTAGTTTGTCGAGCTTGATACTTGCTTTTGCTTTTCTTGTAAGGCGTTCAATGTTTCTTTCTACAAAAAGTACACATTTGTTTTACTGGTTTTAAAAACTGGAAAATAGCTATAGAACAAGGCAGGTGTCTCCAAAATGATGCTTGAAGTCAAAATCATTTATAAGCTGCAACTGCATGGAGTGAGTGTTGCAAATAACAGGTGTCAAGAGACACCTTGATATCTCTGCTTCATCCTCAACAGAATCAAAATAATCAATAAGCAAATTTTTGAGCTTCCTCTTCACTAGGATCAGGAAACACTTAACAGTGAGCCTGAGAAGGGATGGCTAGCGGGAGGGCTTTTTTGTTAAGATGTTTCAATGCATAACTGAAAGAGATCAATACCTTGCTGACATTATTATCAGCTCTCCCTCAAAATGCAAATACACTTCCAAAATCATTCAGGATGAAATAATTAAAACCTTAGCCTCCATTGTTCTGAGAGATATAAAACAAAAGTGTAAGACTACTGATTGTGCTACATTCTGTCTGAAGAATAATATCAGAAGGGACAAATGCAACATTGAAAATCTGTCTGTTGTCGACCATGTTATGTGTAATGGCTTACTAGAGTTAGAACGTTTGGATGTAGAGTGCATTGCCAAGGACATGCTGAAGCGGCTCATTCACTCAGACAGAATTCGGTGCAGATAATATACTGAGCCAGTATTATGATGGAGCATCATTGATATGTGGGGTTATGTCGAAATACATCCTGCAGATGCCCTGGGATTCATCTTGTATCCTGTGGTCACTGGGTGTTTCGGGTCTCTTTATATGACATCACAAACTCTCACTCAGGCGACCCAGCCATGGATTTTACAAAAGAATTTTGTAATTCTATCTCATGAAAATTCTGTAATCCATGCACTGGACATGGATGAATTTGTCAGTGAATTTTCTAAAAAGAGGCAGAAAGTCAATGTTGTAAAAAAACATGTTATTTCCTGACTACTTACTTACAAAGTCAGCTACAAGGATGACAATTTGCATATATTCAGACATTTTTACATAACCAGACCATTTTGTTTTACATGAAATATGTGTTTAAGAACCATGACCCACTATAGGATGCATAAATGATTTAATGTTGCTCTGACATTCCAAATCCTTCTTATAACATCTCCAACTTAGCCTATGAAATGCTTAATGCAGTTGATCCAGTATTTCCCCAGACTGGACATCAGGACTAAATACTGTCTGGTTTACCAATCTCTTTTCTTTTGTCCAACCTGTTTAACAGCAGTATTTGTTGTTTTAATAGCCATTGCTATTATTATCTTGTTATGTTACTTTATTTTTAAAATGCTATGTAAGCATTTTTGCCCTCTGTATCTAAAGGTTGTCACATTAGATGATTTTTCAAGTAATTTTTAGTCTTAGCCTTCATTCACACATTCTTTAGCCAGTCAGAGGTACTCAGCAGTGTATTCAGTGAAGCCGATCATGTAATCTGACATACTTAATAACTGAGACCAACTAGTCTGCGACTGGCTAGGACATACTCAAACATGTTTGATTTTCTTTTTGGTCGGAGGGGTGGGCTCTTTGTGTACGAGAGTTGATAACCATTGAGCATTCAGCTAGAAGTACAATGTAGTGACAAGGAATAAGGAAAAGACATGTTTTGTATCTCACAAATAAAAGAGAAACTTGAATGACTAATGTCTCATGTTTTATGTTCAAAAACAGAATGAAAAAGAAATAGGGGAGAGATTTCTGTTGGATTCTGTGCAGCTATTAATCCTTCGTACAGTACCTGATCCATCCAGTAGCACACTATTGACTGTCAGAAAAAGGGGCCAAGTTCTTCTATGCTACAAAACTCGGTTGGTAAATGTGACATGCAATTTTCAGTTATGTAATTTGACTTGGTGCAGTCATGAGATTAGCATCAGCAATCAGCAAATCTGATATACCCCACAACAGAAAGTTATGTCATGTGACATTGGCTTAATATAATATTGACTACCTTCACTCTCCCTCCTTATTCAGGTTATGTTGCTCTATCAGTATAGCATCCTTAAGCTAATTCAGACATACTTAAATTTATTGCTTGAGGTAATAGTTGTTATTGTCCTAAAGAACAAAAGGGGGAGTTGTAAACTGTATGATTTTACTATAAGCAAGCATTGGCTACTGGTACTTGAATTTCCCTTGGGATCAATAAAGTACCTATCTATATATCTATCATTTCATTCGGACTTTTATCTTTGACCTAGTTCTACCCAGCGCTCTGCTCAGCTGTCATGCACAAGACTAACCTAATGAATTCTTGTTCTAGCAGGAAAGGAAACATTTTGGCTTCAGGGCATTGTTTAGCGGTAACCCACAAGAACAGTAAGCAAACTTCAGTAATTAACTGTAAATTTAAGAAGTGTAATCAGCAGCTGTAAAGTCAGTGAATACTTTCTTTGTACTGTATGGCTCCATGCATGAAATAAAGGCTCTCCTTCCATCCGAAGAATGGCTTGTTGAATTTACCTTTGACACTAGTACCAGCTGCAATTGTCATAAATAATATGACCATGCCTATGAAAGAACAAAGCACAAAATGGAAGCATGATTTAAACAAAATGGGTTTGTGATTATGTCACAAATAAAGCTCTGATGAATTTCTAACAGATAGGTTGAGGCATATTCAGTTTGTGTGCAGGAAAGCTACTAATTTGTTGGGGTTTGCAGAAACAGCAATTATATATTATAGTGAACTAGTCCAAACTGAAGAAAAACCTTCTGATGTCGTTAGAACATGCAAGTTAGATGAGTACCAGAAGAAAGAACTGTTTAGATACAAAGATCTGCCTGTGGATTGGCATAAGGCTGTCTTTATTTTTATTATGTTGTCTGGGAACAATCCTTATGACAAAGAGTATTAATTATTTCTTAAAGATGCCTGTGTGTGGGAATACTTGTGGTCTCCCTCCAATGGTACAGCTGAGACGTGTCTTGTAAAGTTAAACTGTATTGCTTGTTTTGCCATTCTCAACTGGTAAATTCCTCGTACTTTATGTAATGGTTGGCATGACCACTTGAGAAGGGTGGTAAGGCAGAGATCATTGCTTTTCATGGCTGGTTAGTACACTTTTCTTAAAACGATTTTAATTGAGGTTAGCGCTGTATCAGAATCTAGTGTAGCGAATTCAGAACAAATGGAAGTTGTAGGGTTTCAGCAGCTTCATCTGACAGTTCAAAGAAATGCTGTGGTGTTAACCAGAGTGTCACAATACACTAGCCAGGTCTGATGGGCTGGCATCTGGTCCAGTACTTATACCATCACTGAAAATGCTGAAGCTGGGATAGTTTTAAGTGGACAGGTCTGAACTGGACAAGTGCTTACATTTGTGAATAAATGTGCTAACATGAAAGTCAGAAAACAATTCAGCACAAAGTACATTAAAGACAGTATACGGGTACCTCTATATTAGTATAATTTAAATTTGACAATAATTCTCTCCCCGTGTTTTATAGCTCTCTGAATGAAATAGTTACACATATCATAAACTGAGCATGCATAATCCACAGCACAAATGGCTTTGTTTCAGAAGCTGCCTATTTTTTCATAACTGTTATCAATCATTTCTTAGACATGGGAATAAAATAAAAAAATCTTTCACATTGCATTTGAATAGCTGCTTTTGAAACATGAAGGATAATGGTTTTCTTAAAGAAAAAAAGTAATAACTGTCATAAAAAAGACATTTCATTTAAGGGCAGAGCTTCATTTTCATTTTTATGGGTTCCTTGAATTTTTTTATGTTACTCTCTTACCAGTCTAAGAGCACTTTTAGCAAACATACTACTGGCACAGTGAATGCATGAGCAGCCTGATGTTCCTTCAGCCTTTGTCACTGTGATTTATGTTCTCATACCATGTATTTGGGCAGAGCCATTTTCAGGTCTCCCACTTTCTGAATGCTTTTGTCCACCACTAACATACTTTATACCTTTTTCCACTCGGTTCCTGTAAAATTTACCCTTAGCCCTACCTCCCTTTCTCAACTGCTTGGCAAATGCAACTTTTGAGCATTCATGTAATTCATGCAGTAGGGTTATTAAACATGTTACTGAGCTCCAATTAGTGTCCAGTTATTGATTCCTCCAAGTCTCAGTGCCATTTTCTCTAGCTTTTCAGCTCAGCTTAGTTTTGAGCAGTGTGGTGGTTGGTTGGGGTCCTTACCCAGCCAGGACACCTCTATAATTGGCTCCGAAATCCATACTAACCCCTACTTTCTCTGCTGTTCTTTTTCTGGTTTTTTGTGCTGTCCCTACATTGATGGATTGAAGGTCACATGACTGTCAATCGTCTAATTCTGCCACGTGAAGCCTGAAAACCATGAGGACTGATTTAAATCATTTATGTTGGGTAAAATGCCCAGTGGAAGCTGAGTGGTCTCATGGCCTCGAAACCCCTGCAGATTTTGTTTTTTTTCTCTAGCCCTCTGGAGTTTTTTTTTTTCTGTCCTCCCTGTCCATCAGACCATAGTTTATTCTTTGTTAATCAGTATTGCCTAATTCTATTTTTATATTTTTTCTTTCTTCATCATGTAAAGCACTTTGAGCTACATCATTTGTATGAAAACGTGCTATATAAATAAATATTGTTGTTGTTGTTGTTATAATGAAAGGATCGTGGGAGAGAGCATTATCTGCCCTGGAATTTTAGAGGGCAGACCCCCGGGTTACTGTGGCACCACGGACATTTCCACAGGACTTCATGGAAATTGGAGTTTGGTACATCCCTGTTGGGTCCCGTGGGTGCCGCCAGGGGATGCTTTAGGAAATGTGGAGCAGTTTATTGCAGCACTACCGCCACACCCTGAAGTGGTGCAGTGGTAGTGCTGTTGCTTTGCAGTAAGGAGACTGTGGAAGATTGTGGGTTCGCTTCCCGGTTCCTCCCTGTGTGGATAGCGCTTTGAGTACTGAGAAAAGCTCTATATAAATGTAATGAATTATTTTTATTATTACTGCTGGAAGGAGACTACGGCACACCAGATGCTCTATAAAAGGAGCTGTTTCCCTCCATTTAGAGAGCCAGAGTCATTAGGGGAAGACGAAGCTTGCTGGGAGTAGTGGAGGCCGACTGAGTCAGACAGAGAAAGAGAAGGAAAAAGAAAGAAGAAAAGGCAAAATGATTGCTGTGTATTGTGCTGTAGCTGTGTTGAGCAGGTGGGAAATGAGGGAAAGTGCTTACCATGAAAAAATAAAAAATGTGTGTA
The DNA here is from genome assembly GCF_900747795.2 of Erpetoichthys calabaricus. Classification (NCBI taxonomy): domain Eukaryota; kingdom Metazoa; phylum Chordata; class Cladistia; order Polypteriformes; family Polypteridae; genus Erpetoichthys; species Erpetoichthys calabaricus. Next base: position 74,177,836 of record NC_041401.2, read on the forward strand.
GCTGAACTTGTGTCCTGCGTCTGCCTGTGTCGGGTTTGGGAAGCTGTACGCCCCCTGCAGGAAAAACCATGTTTCCCAATTATTAGTCATGTCTAAATCTACATTTTTGATTTTGACCTCTTATGGATTCTAGACTTTGGTCTGTATTCCTGAGGACATTTTTGCCTGCTTCAATAAAGTGTATTTCTATAGCTTTTGACGTTTAGTCCTTTTACTGACAATGGCACATCATCCAGCAGCTGTGGGAATCACCAAGCTGAATGTAACCTTAACATAGTTGTTTGATATTCTTGCTCCTTTAAGCACCATTAACTCCTTATGAGCCATTCTGTTCTCAAAGGGATGTTAGCCCTAAAAATCAAAGAGGTGGTGAATTAGAGCTAGTGATGTTCTAACTCAAAGTCTCAGCAAGGGAAGCAGGCAGCTAAATATAATGCGAGTTTGGGGTCCTTAAATCCCACTTTAAGAATTCAACTCAATGGAAATGTAAAAGAGATGCTGTAGCCTGAGCCCAGCTGTGTTTCCTGTTATTTAGACAATGGAAATAAGGAAAACTGCAAGATGTAGTGTAACTACCATACATGGGTGTTATGTTATTACAGATATTACTTGCTGTTGTGTATCCATGTATTTGCTAGTAGGATAATCAGTAGAGTTTTTATGAAAAGGAGCGGGAGAAAACATATAGGCAGAAAACAAGAAAATGTTATAAGCAGGACTCAAGAAACCATTTGCCAGGGTCACTAACGCTGACCAAAAACTGTAATCAAAACAATTACTTGCAGAAGTCAATCATGGAGTCAAAAAAAAAGTCACAAGTTATTGCTGTTTTTGAATTCAATATCGTATATGCTAGAAATTAACTTGACATCCTTTATACCACCATGCAAGACAACATCAGTAATCATGTACTCCCACAGTCCTTTGGGAAGAATTACTATAGTGATGGGATATGCTAAGGTCCCTGAATGGCAATGTCCAATAATAAAAGAAAATAAAAATTAAGGAAAGCATTAAAGCATAAAACAAATAAAATTGAATATTTAGACGATGATATGTGATGCAATTAAAGTAAAAAAAAAATGGGGCAAATACACAAAACAGAAAACAAGTAATCCTCTTCACAGAGCTAGACAGCCAATCTATCATTGCTACCTGCGAAATACAACATAATAGTACAAACTACAAGGCAAAATTCAAGAACAGATTTTACCACTCACAAAATACAGAACATATGAGGATATAGATTTGTTCAAATACATAAAAAAACAAAGTAGAAACTAACTTAGATGAAAAACAACCATATTGTATCTGTCCAACAGCTAGTTGAAGAACCACGGCCAGATTACAGAAAAGGAGTCAAAGAAGCCAGACACAGTCACAGTTCTAGAGACCTCAGCCAACAAGCCACCTCCCCTCTGCTGGCCATTCCACAGCTGAGTCAGTGCTGGGCCAGTCAATCTGATGAAAGGGCACTTCTACCCTATGATTCCCGTGGTCCTTTATCAGTGCTTTAGGTGTTATTACTGGCACTGAAAACAACTCTATTGAGAGAATATCAGTTAACCGTAGTATGACTCTTCACAGGATAAAGCAGGTTTAAGAAATGAATGGATGGATGGGCATCAGAATGAGACTGTCATCATTAAAATGTACAATGAAATTAAATTTTCTCTTCACTTCATTGCCCTTCTGCCTAGAGTCACTAAGATGTCTACATCTAAAAGTCTGTGTAGGACTTATGAGTGGTCAAAACATTCCATAACTATAAGCCAACTTCCATGGCAAATTCTTGTATTACAAATCATGACATTTGGATAAGAAATGGCTTATGTACATTTCTGAGCCTAAGCAAATTGAATAAATGAGGGCCCAGGAGATGTGCGTGCTATGCATGTTCTGATAGGCAATATCCTCAGCAATGGATTCTTGATTACTTTCATTACTGATGGATGTTCCTAAGCTGATGATTTGAACTAAGTTATTAAATATGTCCTTGAATGCCCCGTTTACACTGGGCATGTATTACAATTGTATACAGTTAGGCTGTAAACACAGTGCACTTATACTAGGAACTTTAAATGCTTTGTAAGCAGAACAACATTTAAGTTAGCAATTTGGCAACCTCCTCTGTTGTGGGGCTTAATAAAGTAGGTGTGCAATTTTGTGTTATCTATATTTTTATTGATAATGAAGCCTGGTGGAAGAAGCCATTTGCAGTATTCTAAGAGAAGACAAGTGAAGCAGAGGATGTACTTTAATGCTGCAATTGTTACAGCTCTAACCAAAGCCTGGTGTCCGCATGTGTTGTTGACATGTTATGTTGTTCACATGTTAAGACTGCGGCCTCTTAAGATGTTGAGACGAAGAGATTTCAAAAATATAAACTGCTCAAAAGAATTAAAGGAACACTTTGAAAACACATCAGATCTCAATGGGAAAAAATCCTGCTGGATATCTATACTGATATGGACTGGGTAATGTGTTAGAAACAAAAGGATGCCACATCATTTGATGGAAATGAAAATGATCAACCTACAGGGGGCTGAATTCAAAGACTCCCCGAAAATCAAAGTGAAAAAATGATGCAGCAGGCTAGTCCATTTTCCTGAAATTTCAATGCAGCAACTCAAAATTGTACTTAATAGTTTAAATGGCCCCCACGTGCTTGTATGCATGCCCGACAATATTAAGGCATGCTCCTAATGAGACAATGGATGGTGTCCTGGGGGATCTCCTCCTAGATCTAGACCAGGGCATCACTGAGCTCCTGGACAGTCTGAGGTGCAACCTGGTGGCGTTGGATGGACCGAAACATAATGTCCTAGAGGTGTTCTACTGGATTTAGGTCAGGCAAGCATGGGGGCCAGTCAATGGTGTCAATTACTTCATCCTCAGGGAACTACATGTATACTCTCTCCGCATGAGGCCAGGCATTGTCGTGCACCAGGAGAAACCCAGGACCCACAGCACCAGCATAGGGTGTGACAATGGGTCCAAGGATTTTATCCAGATACCTAATGGCACTCAAGGTGCCATTGTCTAGCCTGTAGTGGTCTGTGTGTCCCTCCATGGATATGCCACCCCAGACCATCTCTGACCCACTACCAAATCGGTCCTTCTGAATGATATTACAGGCAGCATAACGACTTCTCCAGACCCCTTCACGTCTGTCACATGTGCTCAGGATGAACCTGCTCTCATCTGGCGCCAGTGGTGGACCTGCCAATTCTGGTGTTCTATGGCAAATGCCATTTGAGGTCCATGGTGCTAGCAGTGAGCACAGGGCCCACTAGCAGACGTTGGGCCTTCAGGCCACACTCATGAAGTCTGTTTCTGATTGTTTGGTCAGAGACATTCACACCAGTGTCCTGCTGGAGGTCATTTTGTAGGGCCCTGGCAGTGCTCATCCTGTTCCTCCTTGCCCAAAGGAGCAGATACCGGTCCTGCTGATGGGTTAAGGACCTTCTACAACCCTGTCCAGCTCTCCTATAGTAACTGCCTGTCTCCTGGAATCTTCTCCATGCCCTTGAGACTGTGCTGGGGGACACAGCAAACCTTCTGGCAATGGTACATATTGATGTGCCATCCTGGAGAAGTTGGACTACCTGTGCAACCTTTGTAGGGTCCAGGTATCGCCTCATGCTACCAGTAGTGACACGGAGCATAGCCAAATGCAAAACTAGTCAGAAAAGATGAGGAGGGAAAAATGTCCGTGGCCTCGACCTGTTAAACCATTCCTGTTTTGGGGTCGTCTCGTTGTTGCCCCTCTAGTGCATCTGTTGTTAATTTCATTAACACCAAATCAGCTGAAACTCATTAGTAACCCCCTCTGCCACTTAACTGACCAGATCAATAGCCCAGAAGTTTCATTGACTTGATGCTACACTCTGATTAAAAAATGTTCCTTTTTTTTTAGCAGTATAGATACCCGTCACTAAGCGTGTTTTGGCTGTTGTTATGGTATATTGTCACAGATTACTGACTTTAACGTCTTATCTAGTCTTTTTGTAATAAACCAACCCTCAGGGCACCAGTGCATTTAGGAATTGTGTTGTGCTCTACAATCAGCTCGATGTACATCAGCCTCCCAGAAGGCAAGCGACTCTCTGTGACGGTGCAATCGTTGGCCCACATATGTCCATCACTGCTCCAAACAGAAAGTGACATGAATTATTACACCTTAAAGGGATGCCACTTAACTTCAGCCTTTAAGTGACCATTTTCTGTACAGGCGTGTCATTTTGTAGGATTTGAAGGCTAACATATGTGGCTTAGAAAAAAATACTACAGCTTTGAAATGGCATTTTGAAAAGATACTATTGTATCCATCTTACACTGCTCTGATTATATTGTGTTTTTCTAAATCTAAAATCACCAATAATTAATGGCTAGCAGCCTTGGCTAAACTTGTACAGTACACTAGATGGTGTACGTCCAAATGACTATGTGTTTGTCATTTGTGAATCTTTTGCAACAGCAATATTCCTGCTTAATTAACAAATAACTTTGGCTAAATTGTTTGTTTCACCATACTTACCAGATAGACTAGTTTGATTCTTCTTTACCGCCCATTCACTCAGATGTATTTATCGATATTAAAAGAGGTGTTTTAGTATCTTATTACAGTACATGGCTAATAACAGTGAGAATACTCTGTGGCCAAATTGAAAATTACTGGAGCTACAAAAAGCAATATTAGTTTACTCAGTTAAATGATGCCCCCTACAATAACACAATAATGTCTGTCACTGATGTTTAACAGGACAACTGATTGACCAGAAAATTTTACATAGGGTCTAACTGTAGTGTGTGTCTTTTGATTAAAAATCCAAGAAAACAAAGGGCTAAACTCTTATTTTAGTCAAATAAGCATTGCAAAGATTTATTTACATGAGCACCATTGTTCATAGCCAAAACACTCTGGCAGAGAGTGAAGACAAGAAAGCTATGTATTGTAAACCAGAATACCAGGACCTAAATCACAAAATTGCACTGGCTCACAGGTTAAATCCATAATCTCGGACAAAAGGCTACAATAAACGAAATGTGGGAGGCAGTTCCTAACAGCCAGGCAAGAAGGTCTTGTAGCATCTCAGCCTCCATACAGAGACTTCAAAAGGGAGGTGTGATACACTTAAACATTAAATGGAAAAAATGTCAATCTATCTCAGGTAAAGAATTAAAATTAAAACACACATAAAAATAACCCTATAACGCCGAGCGCGACGTTTTCGTAACATTTAATTAAAACGTATCTGGTACAGAAATTCTAAAGCTTTTGGAGCCGACGACGATGTCGACGAAATCGGCGCACTTTACTATTACAAATGCATACCGCTAGTCAGGCATTTTAGCGGCCAAATGCTTGAATAGTGGCACATGTTTCGACCGATTGTGCGTGTGTGGTTAGGTGCTCGTTGGCGTTCAGTGCATTTTACGATAATTTTCAATCTAGTGAAGTTTTAGTGTTGATATTTTTTGTATATGTTCATAAAACTGTAGTTTTTATGTCAAAGGTGTAATACTCATAAAAAACATTATATTTATTATATATTTCCGCTTTTTCAAAACGTAACGAATTCGTTACGTTCGTCTTTTGATTCGACGGTGACAAAAATTACCACAGCATGGATTGTGGTTTGTTTTATGGAAAACGGCGAATTTATGACCTAGATGGAAGCGGTACAGACTCAGACCAGGAACCAGATGCTAATACGGATGACACTGGTAAATAAAATGTGTATTATATTTAAAAATTTTGATTTTACAATATACAGTTTGGGCAGCACGGTGGCACAGTGGGTAGCGCTGCTGCCTTGCAGTTGGGAGACCTGGGGACCTGGGTTTGCTTCTCAGGTCCTCCCTGCGTGGAGTTTGCATGTTCTCCTCGTGTCTGCTTGGGTTTCCTCCCACAGTCCAAAGACATGCAGGTTAGATGCATTGGCAATTCTAAATTGTCCCTAGTGTGTGCCCTGCGGTGGGCTGGCACCCTGCCCGGGGTTTGTTTCCTGCCTTGTGCCCTGTGTTGACTGGGATTGGCTCCAGCAATCCTGTGTTCAGATTCAGCGGGTTGGAAAATGGATGGATGGATATAAAATTTTAATTATATTGCTATTCAAACTATTTTGATAACAATATTTATTTTTTCCCATGATAGGAAGTGAATATGCGCCCGATTATTTTGATTTGGATGAATTAGAAGACCTCGTAGTTAGTAATGATAATACTAGTGAAGATGAGTTAGAAACTTCAGTTGTTGAAGTTGAAGAATCAATTCCAATAACTACAAGTTCAAAGCCATCTACATCAAGAAATTTCCAATCAAAAAGAATTCCTCTTTGGCGGCACATTTCTGGAGACGGTACAGCTAGACCTATGCCTGAATGGTTAGGACAAATAGATTCTTCTGGGGTAATAAAACGTCCTGTTGAATATTTTAGACATTTTTTCTCGAAGGATATCATTACTCATATTGTCGACCAATCAAATCTTTATGCAATCCAGCAAAATCCCAATAAACCTCTTGCACTGAGTAGCCAGGAACTTGAGCAATTTTTGGGTACACTGCTTGCTATGTCTATGGTGAAGCTCTCAAATTCACGTTTATATTGGAAGAGCAAACTAAACTGTCCTATTGTATCGGAAGTGATAAGTAGAGATAGATGGGAAGAAATAAAGTCCAAGATTCACTTCAATGATAATTCACAAATTCCCTTACCTAATGAGAAAACAGATAAATTATTCAAGATCCGGCCTTTGATAGACCATTTACAAAAAAAGTTTCGGGAAATACCAATGCCCCAAATGCTATGCGTGGATGAACAGATAGTTCCATTCAAAGGTAGATCAAGCATGAAACAATATATACCCAGCAAACCACACAAGTGGGGATACAAATTGTTTGTTCTTTGCGATGACAAAGGCATCATGTATGATTTTTTCATATATTCAGAGAAAATTGAACCGGTATTAAGAGAACCCGACTTGGGAGCTAGTTCAAATGTAGTACTGAAATTGGCCCAATCAATTCCTGCTGGATTGAACCATTTATTATATTTTGATAACTGGTTTACGTCACTTCCTTTGATGACAACTTTAGCAAAGAAAAAAATATTTAGCTTGGGAACTGTTAGAATCAATCGTTTGCCTGGCATCAAACTAATCAAGGACAAAGATTTGATGAAAAGAGGCAAAGGGTCCCATCAAGAAGTGACTGCTCTAGTTGAAGATACTGAAGTATGTGTAGTGAAATGGGCAGATAATAGAGTTGTAAACCTTATGTCAACTTTTGCCTCGGCAGAACCAAAGGCCAACTGTAAGCGATATGACAAAAAGACAAAACAAACCATCACAATCGATTGCTCGGCTATTGTGAAAACCTACAATCAGTTTATGGGAGGTGTTGATTTGATGGACTCGCTAATTGCACTGTACAGAATTCACATCAGATCGAAAAAATATTATCACAAATTATTTTTTCATTTTATAGATGTAACTGTTGTGAACTCTTGGCTACTTTATCGTAGAGACTGTGAGAGCCTTCAGTTACCAAAAAAAAAGATCCAAAGTCTGCAAGAGTTCAAAATGAGCATCACCGAAGCTCTTCTTCTTGAAGAAAAAAGTAATAGACCAACAAAAAGAGGCAGACCTTCTACTAGTTCTACTGATGTTGAGTTTGCTAACAAAAAGAGAAGAGGTCCTGACACCAAAAGTATCCCTGGAAGTGATATCCGTTTGGATGGTCTTCACCATTACCCTGAGGTCACAAACAGAGGAAGATGCAAAAATGTAAATTGCAAGAGTGCACCAGTATTTTTCTGCAGCAAATGCAAAGTTCATCTTTGTATCACAAAAGAAAAAAATTGTTTTGTTCAATTTCACACTAACTAAAATTATAAACAAATACATTTTGTATTATACTTTATAAATAAAATAAGCTTTCAGTTTGTTTTTTTTATTTAATAATAAAATAAGATGAAAAATAATATAGAAATGAAGGTGCATTTTTTATTCTTATATTATAGATCCATGGACGAATGTGACAATTTGGTTACATTTAAAAAACATTGCAAATTTTATATTTTTTTAATATATTTTGGTTGTTTTATATATTGATAACTATGAAAGTAAAGAATAAAAACAAAAAAAAATTTTTTTCCTGAAATTAAAAATTCAGGCGTTATAGGGATAAAGCCTAAAATTTCAGCATTCAAAATATTAAAGTCTCAAGGACTGAAAAAAAAACTTTTCTAATATGTTAAAATGTGTTTGATTTTATCATATTTTATAATGTTGGTCGTATAAGTCGAATACGGAAAACACACGCTATTGGTCCAAGAGATTATGATATGCTAACACCCACCTCAGAGAGTAACCATGGAGCACAATGCCTATTTTTTCTATGTATTGTGCCTACGTGACCACACGGTAAAACCTGAACTATTCCGAAGTGATGTTTGCACTGTTTTGCATTTTTTGTATGATACACCTTTATCATAAGAGCATCCCTTATGTACGATGGAGAGTTCAATCAGAAGAAAATATGAAGCTGGTCTTAAGTTAAAGTCGTTGAAGTGACGAAAGAAATTGGTAACTGCGCCACTGCAACAAAATTCGATATGTCTGAGAAACTGGTGTGAGATTGGAGGAGGCCAGAAGATGTTTAAAAAAATGTATTTTTGAATGGGCATAAAAGTCTGAGTCTGATTTTATATTCGATTTTTTGGGTTTCAAGACCCGACTTATATGCGAGTATATATGGTAGTTCAGAGAATTAATGGATGGCTCGAGTGTGCTCTTAATTGGTTTGGCAGTTCTCCCTGCTGTGCACTCAATGCACATTGTGCTAAATTCCTACATTTAGATTAAATGGGTTAAGACTTTAATTTTGATTATAGTTTTATATATTTTTTTCTCATGTGCACAGAATACAGTGGCATTTTTACTTCCACGTGTCAACCATAATTTGTGAATATATTATAGCTATTAAAATGTAATTCATAACAAAAGATTCTCCAGCCTTAACTGCTTTTGAAAATGAAGCATATATAGAAAAAACAAACATCTTTGTGGTAAACACAGAGCTGTGGTTGTTATTTGCTTGGTGGATCAGTAGGCACTTCCATGCCCATTCCTACTGGGCTGCTAAACACGCATAGCATCAGTTCAGTTTGGTGGCCTGGATGCTACAACTTGCAGGATACTTGCTTTGTTCAGCTCATAAATATCAAAAACTCTGGGAAGTTATCCTTACACTTACATTGCAGGAAGACTTTTTAATGTCAGCTATTTATTAAAACTACACACAAACACGAAAAGGACCTTAAATGTATTTAATCAAATTACCTTAATATGGTTCATTAATTCCCAGTTTGCATTGCTACAATTCTGCATAGTATTGTTGCTAGCCTGAGCAGAGTGGGTAAGCAGTGGCTTTTCATGTTGCTCAGGTGTGTTGTCAAGCTTTCACGTAAACACATTACTGAAAGATTTCATAAAACTTCCTTAAACTGTCACCAGAAAACAATATGTCATATTATTTATGTGCTAAATTCACAATGTCATAAAATACATTCACAAGATTCCATATACCACATCCTTTTGACAGAACTTGCTCCTAGAGTGTCACTAATAGGTGAGAATGTGAGTGAAAAATACCAGCAGTGTGTAATTTCAGCTATGCTGCAGGTGCTTGGGAAAATATATTAAATACAAGGTAAATGAGCCTACATTTATGAGTTGTTTTCATATCACAGTAAACAAAGCTTGTCATTTTAATAAAATATAATCAGACTGAGTGTAAGCAATGATCATTTTTTATTCCTAGAATTATATGTAAGGACACTCTAATCAGAATCCTGCTAAGATTTACAAGTCTTCAGTGACACAACAACAAGGGAATGGGAGTGATGCAAGGCAAAACACAAGCCATTCCTTGGTTACAAACCAATTTCTTCCTTTATGTCCTGTCAATCTATAAATATTCTGGTCTGCAATCTAATGTACACAAAGGGTGGGCTTATGATAATGGCAAAGGCCCTGGAGTATTTAAGGTATGGAAAAAAGCTAAAGTAAGGAAAAAGCTATAATAGTTTTGATTGTTAATGGTAGAAGGAAAGGCTGCTTCCCACTTCCAGATCATTGTAGACCTTGGATAGGGCATCATGGGATGGGTTTCACAATTGCATACAAATGTAATTGATTTACAAATATCATCTGCTGACTCTCGAACACAAACACTAATAAAAATAAATAATCATAAATTTTGGAACACTTCAGATGATTTTAAATAATTATATTTTGATATACTGCATATATTTCCATTTATTAAAAATAAGCTGTCTCTGTTCAGTTGATTAGCAAACTCTACTGAACTACATGAACAATTAGCTTAACCCTTAGTGTTTGACATCCTTTCTGAAATGCCTTGGAAATCTTTGTCCTTTGACCATTAAATCTGGATGTCTGTGGAAAACTGTTGCCAGTCACAACAGTTGGTACTTGAAAAGTGCAGTACAGAATCAACCTTTGCTTTGTTCCACCAGTAGGAGTTATCTTGTAAAAGCCTTCATCCACATTCCAGGATGGGATTAACTTTAGAGTGGCAAGTTCCTACAAGATCTGCAAACCTCTTTTATGAATCCTTTCATATTAGCAACTCTCCAATTGTTAACTTGTAACTGAGTGGTACGACGTTTCAATAAAGTTTTCCTGTCACTGTATCTTTTCCTTCTGTTTAACCTTTAATATAGACAGGCAAAATGCTGCAAGAATTGGGTTAGACTGCAACAAGTGTAAGACACTCTCCTTTCCAGAAAGAAAACATTTTTGAACTCACTTCAAGACCACTCATGCTCACATAGGACTGATTTGGAATTGCCAATCAGTCTAACCAGAACATCTTTTGGGCTGTGGGAGGAAATCCAGAGTACCTGCAGAGAGTCTTAAATAAAATCCGTGAAAAGGAAAATGAGGAATCATATAATCTAGGATGTGAAGGCTGTGAAGTACATGCAACATCTTCATTCTTTAAAAGACATCTACTCCATAAAATTTAATAAAATTAGCAATTTGTGACAAATTGGATTTGTTACACATTTATCATTGTATTAAATGGAAACAAAAAACTGGAAAACAGCAGCAAAAGTAAATGTACAACAGTAAAAAAAAAAAAAATCAAAGTAGAGCACAAGAAGTGTGTTATTGTACTACGTCCCCAGAATGAATGCAAATAAATCAAAGCTGCTTGATTAATCAATATATAATGGAGAAATCCAGAAGGAGAGAGGAGAGGTTGAAAGTCTAAGCAGTCCCAAAACAATTTGTAAATAGGTGCATTTTTTAAGAGGCAGCTGAACATCAGTAGAGCTCATCCTATGGCTTGGGAGTGAATTACACAGACTCCATATGCAATGCTCTCACTCAAAAACATATCAGTGCAGTGCTTTGAATTTTCAGTTACATATCTTGTATATACATTACACACAGAGAATGCTTGTTTTGGGCTCCTTATCTAATATACAGAATTCACACATTCTAATACTGTATATGACATGTAAATTAGCTCCAAATGTAGCATATTCATATACACAAGTATCTTTTGATTATAGGATCCTATCTAATGGTCTCAAATGTATATAAAGTGTTTTTGTTTCTGATTCCCTTCATTATGGAAATCAGTATGCCATATGCACAATGCCTTCACACATAATACTCTTACATATGCACAGAAAACTTTTCTTTTTGCTTCTTGGATCTCTAACTAACTTATTGTAGGCAAAGGATGCTTTATTGATGCATCTAGGATATTCAGTTTAATTCAGTACAGTTTATTTTTTTTATAGTGCTCTTTACTGAGTGCAGGCTGAGTGCACAGGTAAATGCAATTACAGACTTTATCGCTTACAAAACATATAAGGCATAACCATTAAGTCACAAACATTTTTGAACACAGTAAGAAAAGATACTCAATACTGATTAACATTAATGAAACCCAACATAATTTGACTATTAACATTATTGTTGAATTATTTGCCAGCTGACAACAGAGGAGAGGAAATAGTTTCCAGTCAGCAGCATCCCAGGAGAAAACACTCTGAGGAATCCACATTCAATTATATCAGACAAAGTCAAAGTCCAAATCCTACGTCAAATGGATTCCCACCCCCTTCTGAGAATTCTACAGTTGAGTCTGTACTACGGCATCTAGTATAACTACAGAATCATTCCATTTATTAATTCCAATGCTTCCAGGATCATAGATGTCTTTCCATGACCAAAAATACAGCTTGAAGTACAGTAGTCACACCAAGTACCACAGCAGGACAGTGAGAACAGAAGCAGAACAAAGGAAGCTTAATAACAGTTCATAATTATTGTATTACTAATATTTTTATACACATGACTCACAAACAGTGATGCAATATGCATCGGTAATCAATGACTCCGATGAAGGTATGCTAGACTAAAGTAGTAAGTCTTCAGTCTGGATTTAAAAGCTAAGGCCAAAAAAGAAGGCAGAATACATCACAACTTTGGAGATCTGTAATTAAAAGCTCAACCTCCCACTGGCATTGTGTTAATCCTTGAAATCTTCAGTAGGGTGGTATCTTGAGATCTTAATGCACGCTCTAGTTGTAGGTAACAATAAGTTCAGATAGGTAAGCAGGGCCTTGGCCCTTAAGTCTTAAAATTTAAGACGAGGAGTCTTGAAATCTGCCCTAAACTTAATTGGAACGCAGTGTAAAGACTTAAGAACTGAAGTTATGTGGTTGTACTTTCTGGTTTTTGTAATAATTCTTGCAGCAGCATTTTGCATTAACTGAAAGCTACAGAAGGAAAGTTTGAACAGCCTGTTAAAAACTAATCTCAGCTGTCCATTCTACTAGAAATAAATAAATGATTTAATTTCTCAGGACCCTCTATATTCAGAAACTGTTTTAGTATTCCAGCATTTTTAAGCTGAAAGGAATAGTTTTTAGATACAGTAGTTTTGTAATATGTTTTCAAAGGCATGCTACTATCTAAGGTATTGCCTACAGAAGGTTCTGTGCTAATTTAATAAAGCTAATGTTTAAACCAAGTAAATTAAAAAATAAAAGAATATTGTTGTGGTCTGCATCATTCCCTCTTTCAGTTTTTTCTGCATTCAGAGAAAAGAAGTTATCATCCATCTACTCTTTAAACTCATTGACACAATTAATTAAAAAGAGTTACATACAGCATTGCTCTGTAATGTTTGGCATGAAGCTGATTCCTGCCTTGAGTGCATTACTGCTGCATTAGGCTTTGACTGAATAACATTTTCTAAAAATTAACAGGTGGATAGATAGATGGATGGACAAGCAAGAGCAGAATATCCTCTTGTGCTGAGCATGCACGCCCATTTTCACCGATTATTTCATAAAGTTAGCCACTAGAAATTGGGACTTGAGAACAGTAATATTGCTGGAAGCGTAAAAAACAATAGAAGAGATGATCCCAAACTTGTGTAACATGAATGTTTTTAAAACACTGAGGATTACATGATCAAAAAAGAAAAAAGGATTACTGTAATAATGTGTAAGCCATGAGCAAAACTGTAAGAACAGCTGGAGAAATAACATAGCAGACATTATCTATAATAAACTTTGTTGGAGTACTGCCTATACTTCAGAGTTTATTTTCACTTTCTTGTAAATAACACGATTGCTATGTGCTTTGCATAGCCAAATTAACACAGCCAGTTGAGAGAGGAACTGATATTGAAAAATGGTGCTGATGACTTTTTTTTCCCCCATTTTCAATAAGCAAACTCCCTTAAAGAAAGCTGACTGTTGGCTATATAAATTGATTTTTACACAGGACATACCTCTCTTATTTCCTGGCTCTAGTTGCTACACAGAGATGTCAGCTGTATGAATGCATGTTCTTTTTTCTCTCTCTCTCAAAAGACTAGACACACTGCTTTTGTGGAGTAGGAGGACAATTTTTCAGCAAACATCTTCTAAGCTTTTTTGAAAGAAAGCTGATAGGTGAAGCAGCTTATTCAGACATCTTCCCAGTCGTGATGCCTTTGAAATGCAAATTGCGGGTCGGCTGCTCACAATGATGAAATGATAGCAGCAAATTTATTTCTTAGAACGGAACATACTTGACTACTGGACTTCTCTGAAACTTTCATAGCCATCAGTCCACCACCTGAAATCTAATGACACATTTCTTGCCACTGGTATGATGGGTTTCATTGCTGCTAAGCTTTTATTATAAAATTATTTTTCAAGCTAAAAGAGCTGTTGGGATTATCAGAATACTCAGCAGTGAGAAAGTAGTTCTGTATATAGACTCAAACTCATGTTGAGAAACAAAGAAGATGGTATCTTGATTCTGCACATGTAACAAAGGTAACCATACAAGACTGATTAAAAAATAATGAAATAGTTTTGAATGAATTAATGGTCATTTATATTTGTAATGCATTGGCCAGGTCACATTGGGGAGAATGCACTGGTACCGCATGTTGCCACACCCACCACATGACCAAACAGCTTGGGATCTTAACCCTCAGGCAGACACACGGTCCAGTGCCACCTTCTGGAAATGACCCTCTATCTGCTGCACCCCTTGGCCTGGTCCCACCACTCAGTTCGTCAACAATGAGGTTCCTGTTAGCTAGATCACCCTCTGGGAATTGTGCCACATGGCCGTAGTGCTGTAACTGATGGTCTATCACAACGCAGGTAATGTGCCTTATTTGGGACTCCATGAGCAACCACTCATTTGACGCAAAATCAAACCAGATTCGCTGAAGGGACACAGTACCGAAGGAGTCCAATCTTCAGCTCAGGTAACTGGATAGTGTCCATGCCTCACAACCGTATAGCAAGACAGGAAGCACCAGGACTCTAAAGACTTGGACCTTTGTTCTTTTGCATAGATATCGGGAAAGCCACATCTCATGACCCCCCCATGCTCTCCCTATCAGTCTACTCACATCATAGGAAGAGTCACCAGAGACATGAATGTCACTGCTGAGGTAAGTACATCTCACAACAAGGTCGACACTCTCTCCACATACATACACACTGCTCATGGCTGTGCCTAAGAGGTCATTAAAGGTCTGGATCTTGGTTTTCATCCAGGACACTCACAAGCCCAGACACTCAGACTCCTTGCTCAGTCTCTCGAAAGCCCTGATCAGAGCCTCCATTGACTCCACGAAGATCACAACATTGTCAACAAAGTCCATATCAGTTAATCTTTCTTTGCCAACAGATACCCCACATCTGTTGGTTCCCACGACCTTGCCCAACACCCAGTCCACGCAAACACTGAACAGAGCAGGAGCAAGAACACATCCCTGATGAACCCCAGAATCAACTGGGAAAAATGCAGAACTTCTATCTCCACTCTGCCCAGCACTCCAGTACCAGTGTACAGCCAGGCCATGATATCCAGAGGGGATCCAGCAAAGTCTCAAGAAGTCCCACAGGGCAGCTTTACAAAAATTGACAAAGGCTGCAAAGAAACTCTGCCGATACTCGTGTTTGCACTCCATGAGAACCCTCAGTGCCAGAATGCGGTCGATGCTAGACTTCTTAGGCAATAAAACAGACTTCTCCGGTCGCTAATAGGTGAGCAAGTAATCACGGATCCTATTGAGGATGACCCTAGCAAGGACCTTACCCAGTAGTGTTACCCCACCCTGAAGTTGCTGCAATTCAGGCAATCAACCTTCCCTTTCCTGATAGGGACAACAAGTCCCGCTTTCCAGTCAGTTGGGATGATGCCAGTCAGTAATGTTTCATAAAATGCAAAGAATTGCAGCATTAATAGTTGAAGCAAGTGTGTGGGATTGGAGCAAATTATTTTGTACAAAAACGATGGGTACAAATGCAAAATGAACAAACTTTACAGTGATCTAACACAGTTAAGGTGAAAGGAACCTTCTGCAGGATGAACATTTGCAACCAAAATCTAAATAGTGAAAGGACTTCCCAGGTGGCCAAGAAATTTGCTGTTGTTTTTAGTACTATTATTAAAATAAAAAAGATAATTCAGGGAGTCCATGATGATCATGGCCATCATTCTTTACAAATGGTATGATGAAATCCCCTCTTTTTGTTGTTTCAATATGGAGAAACTTAAGGTTTGTATCTGCAGCACCTACTTTACTTGCCTTGGGAAAAAGTTGTCCACAATAACTGCATAAAGTGACTACTTCAGTTCAAGAAGCCCTAAATTCACCATCAGGAGTCTACTTCAGAACAGTCTGTTTTAAATGTGGCACTTAGTCGTAGGTTTATGGCGATTCTACTGTGACCAATTAAAACACAGGGCCCACCCTGTCAGCTTTGATAGGTTAAAATGGCAGTTTTAATTTCAAGGCTCATTTCAAATTGTGTGTGGTTTCACTGAAATAAACAAATAAAAAAATTAAATATATAACAATATAGAAAAAACACATGGTTCATGAGATTTAATTATACATGGTCATGTTTAATTTTCTTATTAACCACTGTCACATTTTACAATACATTTACGACCTGTACTTATTTGCATACTCAGTTTATTTAATTTTGTCCAAATGTAAATTCTGGCCATCACTATGTGGCAAAAGGAGTCATTACCAATGTAAACAACTCAGAAAATGGTAGCACCCATCCAACATAGAAAGTGTGGTGCAGAAATAATGAAAAAGTATAATCATAAAGCAATAGAATAATAATGAAAAATCTTAAAAATTATGAAATTATAACAGTTTTAGGTTTACTTTTGGCCTGTTTCTTTGTTAATCATTATAATAAAAACATATTTTGATTGTGAAATGTTTCTTTACTTGTACTTTTCAGTTCAGTTTGTGGTCTTCTGTTGCTTCACAATCAGTGATTTGTAATTAACTAATTATTAGTAAATTAAACTTCAATTAATTTTGGTGCACCTAATGGTTTTCAATTAAAGATGAGATAATTAGTCACATTAGAGTTGAGGTGTCTGCCTAAGGTGTGTTAAGTATTTTTTTTTTCTTAATGACGCCTGACCTTGGCTTGCTGGGGTAGAAAGGGCATCAAAAGAGCACAAGAAAAGGATAAAGACCCAACAACTTTTTCATTTAAGAAACTCATATTGGTAAAAAGAGAGCCTTTTTTTTAAAGTATTGTGGGCAAAGCTGTAGTAGCTATCTTATACCGTACATAATGGCAGTAAAATAAGTTTACAAAACTGCTTATTCCAGTTCAGGGTGGGAGGATAGGTGAGCTGGAGCCTAGCCTAGCATCACGGGGTGCAAGGCAAGAAACAAGACCTGGACAGAAAAAAACTGGGCTAGACTGGCACCGACCACAATTGATTCCTGCCTTATTGATGCTCCTGAGGCAGCTCCGACTTTCTATGAC
Organism: Erpetoichthys calabaricus; assembly: GCF_900747795.2. Lineage (NCBI taxonomy): Eukaryota > Metazoa > Chordata > Cladistia > Polypteriformes > Polypteridae > Erpetoichthys > Erpetoichthys calabaricus. The sequence continues at coordinate 74,195,211 of NC_041401.2, forward strand.
CCTTAACTGGATTTAACAGTCTTAATAAATGGACACTAATGATCTTGTTCTTGGACTACAGGCTCAGGGATGTTCTCATTTCAACTTGCTCTTCATGCTACTTGGCTTGGTGTTAGCACAGCACAATCAATGTGTCCACTGAAAGGCTGCTATATTATTTTTGGTAAATGTGTGTAAACCATGGCAAACTAGAATCTCTTTATCTATCTATAGGCCCGGTGTAATTTAAAAATTAAATGACAGGTAGCAGAGTTGCCAACAAGTAAATGGCAAGAAACGATCAGAAGCATTAGAACATCGTACTAGACAAAAAAAAAAAATACACGTTGCACATTTTATATTATGTATAATACTTTTATAAGAATTCCGATTTTTTTTACAGCTTTATTCTCAAATATTCATAAACAGTCTTACCAATTGGCATAATATTGGCAACTAAAGTGCTGCTTAAATGTAAATATGCATTGATTTCTGTTTAGAAACATTTAAACTGTTATTTACAGTGAAAATATTTTGTGCAGTATGGCTGAAAAACAGTGTTTTATCTTTCTTTTAATTTTTACTGAACTTATTTTCGAATTAATTTAAGGTTGCGTCTGATGCCAGCTTTGAGCGTGGAGATAAAGTGGCATAGGCCTACTGTTAAAGACGTTTAACAAAGAAAAATAAACTTTTTCTGGTTAAAAGTAACGTACCGTGAGAATGAATAAAAAAATCTAATATGACATAATCTTTGGTGGTCGGACAATCGCAGATGAAAAGATTCCATTTAAACGTAGGCAGTGAGGTAAAAGTGGGCAACGCTAAGGAAGACGGAGATGAACGATAAGCTAACGGAAAAATTCATTCGAAAGAGCTCTCAGTTTTGACATGTAGAGCAAGTTGCTTACGGGTGCGGAGGATCTGGATGGTTCTCAGGACTAAGCAGAGAGAACCACCGTCTGCGAGGGGGGAAAACCCACACTGACACAGGTAGGGACGCCAGCACAGCTCAAGTTCAGCTAATGCGAAATTGGCTGTTAACGAAGGAGGCGCCGCCCAAGCCTTGAATGTTGGAGAGCTGCTTGATGTAAGGAAGACAGCATTTGGTGTTCACTTCACTTTACGCTTTCAGGGCGAAGGATTAAGTAAGCTTCAAAAGTTCCGAACTGTTGGTAGTGATGTGAAAATGAAGCCTCATGATGCTTTCTTTGTATTTGTGCCGAAAAAGATTGGAAGCTTTGAAGCCTCAGCCCCACTATGAACAGCGACATCTGGTGGTTAACTGAGGTCAAGGCAATCTCTCAAGAGCGCAAGTGAAGCCAATTTTATTCGGATCTCGCCAGTAAAAGGTCAGAAAAGTCTGAGTTCATTTTATTCTGCTAAGGTCCTTGTCAATTTATACGATTTAACTTTTGAACGCCGTTTTCGGCTGTTAGTCGTTACCTGTCATCAAAGCTCTCCAAATCTCTCTCTCCTCACTACCCAACATTGTTGAATTAGAATGATGCATGTTATGTAGGCTATCTGTTAATTTAGTGCCAAAGCTGTCAAACCAATAAAGCGCGCTGAGAAGCACTGATGACGTTCGAAGCTGTAAACGTCACGGGTCACGTGACAGAGGTGTTTCGACACAAGCTCCGACACAGTGATTCGACTCACTACGCTTCAAATTGACTGACACAAGCTTCGACGCTTCTGTATCATTTTCCCATCTGTAACTGTCGGCTGTATTTAGAATCTGGGTTTGGTGTTTATGGTGGTGTATTTGTGCTTATATCAGCATTGTTAATGTGATGACAGTTATGTGAGGAGTTTTGCATATGTTGTGCTTGTTCTTTTGTACAGTCGAGATATTAATTTTATTTTCAGTTATTAACAGAAGTCAGAGAACTCTGTAATGTTGCTATCAACTCCATAGAACTCCCCCACTTCCTTTTTAAATGCGTTTGTCATGACACCGAAATTGTTAAGGTTGAAGAGGTCTGAAGTTAGGCACTTATCGAACCATGCAACCTTATCGAAATGTGCTTCTGCGCATGCGCAGTATACATTTATTCTAAAACAAGTGAATACATTTTCTTAAATAAAATAAATTAAAACAGACCCTACTAAAGTTATTTTTTGTCGTTTAAGCCATTAGGAGCAAATGTATCCAATGCCTTTCCCATTTTAATCTAATTTTTTTTTGTCCAGCATTGTTGTGATTGTAAGCCGAACATGATTAGTATGTACAACTTTAGAAAACAAAATTGTCCGATGATGAGTAATACCATAAAAATACTTTTAAATGTGTAAATTTTTGCATGTGTAGTTTATTTGGACAAGGCAGCACAAATTGACACTGGCAATGTATTCACTTCCATTAAATACAGAATGATGGTTAATAGGCACTGCAAAGGGTTAAATCGTGTTGGGTCACCTTATCTTTCACAGTTTTATGACCAGACTAATGACTTATGAATACAACTTGAAACTCGAGAAAAAACAAACATTTTGGCCTTCTTCTTGCGTGTCTCTTAACTTGTTTTAATAATTTTCCTTCTCGCCCAGTTTTCACTAAACAAGCTATAATCTAGTTTAAAATATCAAATAGTATCATAATAACATCTTTAACCACCAAACAATATAAAAAGCAAGCAAAAAATAAGTAATATAAAAATAATAATAATAATAATAATAATAATGTTCCTGTTTATTGAATTTTGACAATAAATAAAATTTCATCAATAAATAGAAACAAAATGATCATACAATTAGAACCTTAGAATAGTGCACACATCAGGATAAAACTTTCTGATGCAATATCCCATACATATATCATCCGATAACTGAACTGATACTCAATGTAATGTGAGGTTTTTACATGTAGTTCGTTCCTCTGTTCAGTACACAATCTGATTCTTTCGATGAACTAGTTCAGTGTACTGTACTGCGTGTCTCTTGTCTGCAGTTTGTGAACGAACTTGCAGTGGTTCTTCTGATCAGTAGGAGGCATACTGCAACGGTCATAGTCATTCAGTCAGAGTGAACTGATTGATGGGAGGTGTTTGGTGTCATCTACCAAGTCAGTCATTGGCTAGTTGTTGTCATGCCGTTTTGCTGAAACAGTTTACTGAGAGGCAATTTTCTGAAGACAGTAGCCTTTTAAGTGAAGATAAGATGTTAGCTCTAGACTTTCACGGAATGCAATATAAACCACAGCACGCACTGTGCATGCCTCAAAAAGATGTGTTCTTTAATTTCATTGTACCAGGGCGTTTGTTCAGAGACCAGGACAAGTGCAAAAGAACTAGCTTGTTCATTCATTGCACATTACTATTCAGTACTTATCCTTCATATTGAATACATGTGTGGAATCAGGTTGGTGCACATGAACATTTAAAAAAAGCACCCACCAAAGACTGAACCTCAGCTGCTAAAGGCCATTGGTGTTGTTATGTGGCTGCCAGTGAGCTTGGGTTAGGATTCTGGTTTTGGATTGGCTCATGGACCTGGGAAAAGTGTGGCAGATTGTGTTGCCTTTTATTGCAGGTGAGTGGTGTAAGGCAGAGCCAGTTATGTGCATGCGTTGCCTCAGGATCAACACAGCCAGGAACATGTGGAGCCATAGAATATCTAAGATGTTTCAGAGCAGCTAAAGAAGGAGATAGTGGGTTAGAGCATGAAGAAAACAGGGGTTGTTTTAAGGGGCAATTACCACCAATTTTGTCAAGAATGCCAGTGTCATTTCTCCATCTCTTGCATCTCTGGGTCACTACAGTCCTTTACATTATCATGCAGTTTAAAACGGAGCCCAAATAGGCTTGTGGTGCCCCATAGCTTTCAGAGACAGCGGATTCTAATTCAAGTGATGTAAAAAATGTACTGTATTAATAATGTATTATTGTTAGTTGTTGGATATGGAGGGTCTGTGAGTAATTGCAGCTTCACATTTCTTAAATATAACATTTTTGAAAGAAGTACCTGATGGAGAGTTAAAATCTCTGCTGAAGTGTCAAGATAAAATTGTTGTCTGCTTCAGACCATGATGGAGAGCATGCCTGGAGTTTGCTGATAAATCACTCAGAGAAATATTGTATCATTACAATGTTCAGATCAAGCAGCCTTGAGGTTGTTTTCAATGTAATGTATTATAAATACTGAATACATATTTGTCCACTACACTTGCATAATTCTTCTTATACTAATTTCTAGATAAGGGCATTTTTGCTTATTTTTTTTTTCTTTTGTATGGTGAAGTTGCCTCAAGCAATACAATTGAGCCAATGTATGAGCAGATTATTCATGTCTGTTCCTCCTCTGGAATTTGACTAACTTTGTCATTAGTAGTGGCTGTTGGACAAATAAATAATGAAAATATAAAAAATACAAGCTGAAGTGACCTCTCTTTAGGTAAATTTGAAACTAATCTGTAATTGGAGCTGCTATTGTATTTTAATAGGAGAGTTTCAATTTTCAAAAATGTGTACAGGGCACTGTAATTGAGATATCACAGTGAAAATGGAACATTCCATAACCATTTGTTTGAAATATAAGTGTGCCAGATTTCAACAAAATGGGTCCATCTTGACACATAAATAGTCCGGTGTGGCAACCACAGTGAATGCTTTATGCATTAAATGCGAGAGCACCTAAAAAAAATTACGCCCAGTGACATGCTATTGTGGCCAATGTGGCAGTGGTCAGAATGTGAGATAAAAAAACTTTAACATTTAATATTTATGAACACTACGAAGAAGATAATATTCTTATGTGTTGGCTCAAGGGTAACAATAAATAAGAGTTTCAAAAAAGCAGCTCTAGTAAGATATACTGTACTGTATTCAGGTTTTGTGAGAGTTTACTCTTGATGAAGGAAGTCCAGTTGCCCTTATTAAAAATATTGCTGGAAGTCAGCTTACTAAAAACTAAAAGTAGAAAATTACCTTGACAATGGTCCTTGCATGGAAGTTGTACTTTTTAATTTAGGTACTGCAATAAAAGCGCTATATAGTGCCCGACCCGGCACAGATAGACACGGAGGCACGCATAAAATGAACAAGTCTCTTTATGTTTCTCTTTCTGCCGTGGGGCACGTCTTCCCCTTGTCCCACAGCCCAACACAGTCCCAAACACCACAAAAGGCCCACAGCACAGTTTGTTCCTCTTTACCACCACTACTCCTCAAGCTTAGTCCTCCACCTCCCGACTCTGGCTGTCGAGTGGTGGTGACTGGCCCTTTTTATAGCCCACCCGGAAGTGTTCCAGGTGTTTGACCTCCTGGTCCCAATTGCACTTCCGGGTGGGGCTGAAGACTCATCCAGCCGGGCTGTTGATTCCAGGCAGCACCCCCTAGTGGCCACCCCAGCTCCCAACCAGGCTGTGGAGGACTCCATCTCCCATGGAGCCATGCAGGATGTTGGGGAATCACTGTCGGCCAGGGAGGCTGCCACCAAGCGTTACAGGGCAGGTATTGAGCTGCCCATGGTTGCTCCCCCGGAACATATGCAGTAGGGGCTTCCCGGCCAGGCATGAGACCTGGCCGCCCATCACAGTACGTTTTACATTTTAGAGGTTTTAGATGCTATGAGGTATAGAATAAGGGGCAGCACACAGTTGGAAAATAATATATGAATGACACCCTTGTTCAAGATGAAGTGGACTTGTGTGACCCTTCATCTTTACGCTACATGTGGTGTCACTAAAAACAAAGCCTGAGGCGTGCTGCCCCTATATTTATTAAAAAAGTTTAACTCAGAATCACATGAAATTCCATGGAATGTCTCAGCTTTTGAATATAATAACAGTTATAGAATAAAAAAACGTCAAAGGGAAAAAGAGAAAGAGAGAGACAAGTAGCCATTCATTTTCATGCTGCTTTCTGCTCTGTTCTCCTTTTTTTCTGTGGTTTATCCCTTTACGTTACACTACAACCCCATCCCAGCTTCCACTCTGCTCATCCAACCGTGTCTGCCTTCATTATGCAGGCGGCTAGTGGCTGAACAAAGCAGTGGGCACCGCTTCCTCAAGCAGGGCTGCTTGTCTGCTGGGTGCCACGTAACATTTAATGTTTAATAACTCGCAACCTGCAGGGGTTCCAGCACCTCTGCTGGTTTTCTGCTGATTGGATAATTTTGATCTGAAAGGACAGATTATTTTCAGTCAGCTGTGGCCCAACAACTTATCCAGTGAACTCGTCAAATGTATGAAATCGCGAGAGCGAGCAGATTGATTGGTGCTGGTACCATTATTCCCCCTCTCATGCTGCTACAGGCCCACATTTCTGTTTTCATGAAAGCAATCCAAATGCGACACAGACTCAAAGTGTGAAGATAATCAGTCCTGCTTCTGAGCCTGCTAGCAACTCTATGAGGAGGGCTGTTTTCCTTAGGGCATCTACAAACCAGATAGTGCGAGGCATGCTGCATGATGGTAGTCTCACAAATTCTTGGGGAAAAAAAATAATAAGTTAACAGTGGAGTATGCTGCTGGGTGCCAGGAGCTCCTCAAGCAAGCAGTAAAATTAGAAGGAAGAGGCCTGCTAGAGTACATTTCAGCTCTATGGCAGAATCAACACTGGCACATACTGTATGCTTTTGTTGCTGCTATGTTATCCTGAGAGGTTCTTCATGCATGTGAAATGAAATTTGGTAGGTCAAGTTGTACTTTAGGATTCATTGTCAGGTTTGAAAGGGAGTATATTTTGGTTAGCCAGCTCATATTTATTTATTTGTGTGTATCTTGCGTTTAAAATGTCTAGAGATTATCTGAGATGGAAGATGCAGATTCTCATTTTATTGTGTGTGCAAGTAAATGAAATGCCAATACTGTTTTCTCAAAAATGTCTATTTTATGAACCTATATATTCTATTTGAGGGTGTTAGGGAGCTGAAACATATTTCTAAGCTATGGGTGGTAGCTTATTCTGTGTGTCTGTGGTTCTCTGTGTAAAGAAAAACTTCCTAATATTTGTGCATAATTTAAACTTAACAAGTTTCCAACTGTGTCCTCGTGTTCTTGGTGATCTCATTTTAAAATAACAGTCACAATCCACAGCATTGATTCCTTTCATAATTTAAAACACTTCAGTCACGTCCCTCTTAATCTTTTGTTTGCTTTTTTAATCTTTCCTTATAATACATCCCCTGTAGCCCTGGAATCAGTCTAGTCACTCTTCTATGGATTTTTTCCAGTGCTGCTATGTCCTTTTTTTAGCCTGCAGACCACTACTCTTTCCCAGTCATTTGACTGCGCAATAATTAAAGTTTTGAAGCAAGCAAATGATTCAATTGAGTGCAAGAGCAGGAAGCAGTCAGAGGGCTTGGCTAACTGTTGTGAGTGTTCAGAGCTGATTCTTCTGATGTAAACACAATGTTTAAAGAGAGATTCATCCACAATAAAGTGAAGGAGACAAAGAGGTAAAAATGAAAAAATAACTTTTTTTATTTGTAATCCAGCCAGAAAGAATATGTTGAGATTGTGTTTTTGTTTATCTGTTCTGTTCGTTTTGTCTTTTTCTTATAATTTAGCCCTACTGTCTTGTTTATTTTTGTCTTTGTTTATCGTGTTTTTGGCAGTTTTGCCTCATTTCTCTTTCACTCAATTAGGTCTTTTGGGTGTTACTAGTAGAACCTTATTTATGGCACCATTTACTGTGGCATTAGCTAAGCTTGCTGGTGAATGTACTTTGGCTGCCTGTTTGTAAATTCACTTATGTTGGTTTTTATTCTTTTGACCATTTTCATTGAGATATTTTGGCTTTTCAACATTTGAAACTTATGGAAGAAAGAAAGTAATGTGTTGACAGCTTGGGAATTTATTCAATCAAGATTTAGAAAGAGTACACTTCCCTAAAAGATATCAAACACGAATAACAGAGCTGTCCACCAATGAGGGGGACATCATCACCAAAACTCAGAACCTACCTATGCCATTTTACATTACAGTCACGCTGTCTTTCTGCATTATGTCACACTTAAAATGAGTACACTATGAGAAGCTAGGCTAAAGTCTGCAAAAATGGGGAGTGATATTCACAAAGTCTCCTTCAGTTTTTAGGGATTTAAGAAACTCGTTTGAAGCATGAGGAAGATCGCTCCAGTAATACAACATCCATCCATCCATTTTCCAACCCACTGAATCCAAACACAGGGTCATGGGGGTCTTCTGGAGCCAATCCCAGCCAACACAGGGTGCAAGGCAGGAACCAGTCCCGGGCAGGATGCCAACCCACTGCAGGAAACACACACACACACACCAAGCACACACTAGGGCCAATTTAGAATCGCCAATCCACCTGACCTGCATGTTTTTGGACTGTGGGAGGAAACCGGAGCACCCGGAGGAAACCCACACAGACACGGGGAGAACATGCAAACTCCATGCAGGAAGGACCCGGAAAGTGAACCTGGGTCTCCTAACTGTGAGGCAGCAGCGCTACCACTGCACCACCGTGCCGCCCGTAATACAACATGTAATATGTTAATGGAAATGCATAATTGCAGAGATGACCTGCTAGTGGGATTATGAAAGTGGCATACTTAATGCCTGAAACCAAATCAGCAAATAATACATTTGTCATTTGTTGGGATTTTGAGGCCAAAGTAATGTTGATTAATGTAACAACTAAAAGAGCTAACCTTGTGAAAGCACACATGACACATATTTCAATGATACTACCATACCATACCATACCATACCATACCATACCATACCATACCATACCATACCATATTTATTTGTTAAGCGCTTAAAAACACAGCATTACAACTGACCAAAGCGCTGTACAGTTAAGACAAGTGAGACTATGAGCAAAAAGTTAAAAACAAACATTAAGAGCGAATTAGAACAGAGAATACTAAAAACAGGTCGGGGGACCCAATAAAATAAAGAAATAGTGAAAAGTAAGTGGAAAATGAAAAAGATTAAGAATTAAAAGCTAATGTGAAGAAATGCGTTTTTAGGCGTGATTTGAAAGTGACGACTGAAGCGGCTTGCCTAACCACTAAGGGTAGGGAGTTCCAAAGCCTGGGTGCAACGACAGAAAAAGCCCTTTCACCACGAGCTTTAAAACGTACCTTGGGAACGGTTAGGAGCAGCTGATCTGCGGATCTAAGAACACGAGGGGGATTGTGACGATGGAGCAAGACACTCAAGTAGGTGGGGGCTAGACCGTTTAATGCCTTATAGATTAGGAGGAGTATCTTAAAATCGATTCTGAATCTAACCGGCAGCCAGTGTAGAGTTTTTAAAATCGGTGTAATGTGTTGGCTTCTGCTGCTTCCAGTTAGAAGCCTTGCAGCCGCATTTTGAACCAGTTGGAATCTAGAAAGAGTGGCTTGAGTGATACCATGAAGGCAGGAATTAGAGTAGTCAAGCCGGGACGTAATGAATGCATGGATTACTGATTCCAGGAGGTGGTGTGATACTGGTGTGAATGAGATGCTTTCCAGAATTAGTAGTAATTACTGCACATCCAGTCCAATCTGATGACTAATTTGGATTAGTGAAAGGGCATAAGCAATAGCAAAATCTTATGTGAGGAACTACAGATCAAAGGCTGCTGTACAGGAATTCTGAAATAATCTTAAATTGAAAAGTTTGGCAAGTACTCATAAAGTTAAATTCTACAAAAGGGAGGAATGATTAGGAAAATTAATGCATCAGGTGTTTGCAGCATTTGAAATTTGAATTGATTTGACTTGTCCATTAAATATTACTCTTCATAAGCATTATTAACCATCTAATGACTTCTGCATATACTGATGCAAAAATAAATCTCACAACAGAAGTTGTCACAAAGCTGACAATGTGATTTTCTGACAAACCCTGCCTTGAAACAATTATTTTTACAAATGATTTTGTATAATGAAAATACCCTTGATTTATTTTATTATTAAGTAATTTCACTTGGCAATGGCATAATAATGTCTGAACTTTTATTTTTAACATTAATTGTAAACATTTTTTTTTTTTTCACTTGCTGGTTTGCAAATGCCAATGAGTACATTTTTTACATGCACATGTTAAGATAATTTGGGTAGTCAAATGATGATCATATTATTTTGCATAAAACATAGGCTGAAATCACCTGACCAACTCCACTTCCTCGACCAATAAAAATCCCTCCCATTTGTTGATACTTCAAGGGGAATTCTACTCCTCCCTGTTATGCATGGCTTTCACGTCAGAGCAGGGAATCTTAATCAGGCAAACCTGAAGTCAGTACTTCCTAAATTCTTTCAACATGCGAAGAGTCTGACGAGGGGTGAAAATACACTTGATCATGTTTACTCCAATATTCAACACGCATATAGAGCTGCACCCCTCTCCCACTTAGGCCAGTCAAACCACCTCTCTCTAATCCTCATTCCTGCATACACCCCTCTTAAGAGAAAAACAAAGTCCTACATAAAGTCTGTTAAAACATTGCCTGAGGATGCACTCTGTTTGGGACATAATTGAACATCAGAAATTAGCTAAATATACATAGTTGGTTATGTACTCTATCAGTACTGTGCTGATAATGTCACTGTCAAATTAGTTGACTGTGCTCTGTATAGTGTTGCTAGAGCTGAGCTGAAGAGAGGAATAAAAGAAGCTAAGGCGATCTATAAGAGGAGGATAGAAGTCCACCTCTCAGAAAAAGAGCCTTGGTGTGTGTGGCTGGGAATACAGGACATCACCAACTACATCATCTGCGCACTTGGGGCCCTCACTGGCAGAGGAGCTGAACTACTTCTTTGCGTGTTTTGAGATGGAACATCAACACCCAGTCTCATTCTCCCTTAGACTCTAGCGGCCAAACACTTACTTTACAGGAGCATCAAGTGAGGCGGGTGCTCAAGTCAGTGAACCCGGGAAAGGATGCTGATCCTGACTGGATACCTAGTGTGGGAAACAGGCAGACACCAATGGTTCAAACCCAGACACACATTTATTCATATTCTTCTATTTACAATACCACACAACCCAGTGCCCCAGCACTAAGCACCCTCAGTCCAGGCCTCTTCCTATAATGCCTCTCTTCACCACCTCCAATCTTCTCATCCGAGCTCTGTCCACTTCCACCAGACTCCAGCTGACGAATGGAGGGAGGCAGCCCCTTTTATGTTCACCCGGACGTGCTCTAGGTGCCTTCTGATGAACTTCCACCAGCACTTCATAGTGTGGCAGAAATGCCGGCTGAGCACCCGGAAGCACTCCGGGTGTCCCTGGTAATCCTTCCGCCAGCACCTCCAGGTGTCGTGGAAGTGCTGACGTCCATGGCTTTTCAGGCATCCGGGCACCCCCTGGCTGTGACCACAGGCCCCTATAGGGTTGAGCTTCCATTCTCTGTTCCCATGGTCCCCATACCAACCAGGGCGGCTGCCCCCTCGTGGTCCAGAGGAGGTGTAATATAACTCTTCCGGTCTTTCCAGGCGCCCCAGCTGGGTACCGCCCCCAGCCGCTCGCCACACTAGGAAGATGCTAAAAAGGCACAGCATTGTCTTCACTTCCTGAGACTGCTTTGGAAGAATAATCTGGATCAAAAGCTGCTGGTGAACTTTTACCATGTCTCCATAGAATACCTGCTGACATACTGTATCGCAGTGTGGTACAGAAGCTGCACTGCAGCAGACAGGAGGGGGCTTCAGCATGTCATCAGTGCAGCTTAGAAGATTGTTGGTTGCTCTGTCTTCCCTACAAGTCTTGTAAACTTCTCCCTGCCTTGGCAGAGCAAAAAAAACATTTTGAAGGACCCCTCTTATCCTGGTCTTCACCATGTTTGACCTGTTGCACTCTGGTAGGTGCTAGAGGTACATCAAATCAACGATAAACAGACTCAGGGACAGTTTTTCCTGGAGCCATAACTACATTGAATCTCAACATGCACTGACTATTTCTCTCTGTGTAACTGTCTCTGTCCCCTATCTTTTCTCTCTTCTCTTCTTCTCTCTCTCCCCTCCTCCCCTGCTCACCTTTTACTTGGATGTGCAATAATCCTCTGTGTGATAATCACAGTCTAGTGCAATATTGCTGTATTTGTTCTATGTGCAAGATTATATGTTATTAGTATTCTTTGTGTAATATTCATATCATTGGTAATTCATTGTGCAATACCTGCACGATCAGTAGTTTTTCTTGTTTAGTAATACGGCATTTGTTGCTTTGCAATACCACATAATTAGTATTTTTTATGTTCTTTTTATTCAGCAGTTTTATATGTAGTACTTTATTGTTACTGTATAAATGATTGATTTTTTTTTCATTGCATCTGAAGGAGTAGCTTCTCTGTAATTTCTCTGTATAATTTCGTTATACATGGTATAATGACAATAAAGGATTCTAAATTAAGATGAGCTGCCTGGAAGATTCAGACATTAACAAAGTTAAAATGGAAGATTAAATTTAATTTGATGGTGGAACAGGTGAAGTGAGTGTTCTAGGAGAACAAGAATGCTTTGGCTTCATTGATAATGTGCCATTCACTCAAAATGGTTGTCCAAATAAAGGACAGAAAAAGTATTTAAAGTTATGTGAAGGTGTTTCCATTATAGGTAAAGGAAACAACAACAACATTTATCTAAATAGCATATTTTCATACAAATGATGTAGCTCAAAGTGCTTTACAAGATGAAGAAAGAAATTGGAAAATATATAAAAATAAAATTAGGCAATACTAATTAACAAAGAATAAAGTAGGGTCCGATGGGCAGGGAGGACAGAAAAAAAAATTCCAGACAGCTGGAGAAAAAATAACAAAATCTGCAGGGGTTCCGAAGCCACGAGACCGCCCAGCCCCCATCAGGCAAACAGTGGCAGTAATGTACTATAATAAGAACATTTAACTTAAGTAGCATACACATCTAAAAATTACAGGGTACTTCACAAATAAAAGAAATTACAGCCTATTGAAAAACTACTTAACAAAAAATGTGACTACTTAAAAGACTCCAATGAGTCAGTTTTGCTAACACAACTGAAAGTTCTTCTAAAGCCATGTTGCATCTATGATACACTGAGATGTTACTTGATTTAGGTATATCTGTCTTATAATGGGTGGAACTTACTTTAGTCCCCAAAGCAGCCTGAATGATTTGAAGAATTGATTCAACATGGTGTATGAAACATTCCTTAGTTGTTTAGGTCCATGCTTACTAGTATTGATTGGCAAAGTGTTTTTTGCAGTGAGTATATTGTTGAATATTTTCCTGGAAATATGCCATGTGCCAGTTTAGAGAAACATTTTCTATTTCAGGGTCTCATGATGCTTTGTGAGACCAGCATGCCATTACAGAGCTCTAGCAGCAAATGTTGAATGGTATAGCCACCTCAAGTATATAAAGCTGATCCTAGAAGTGGGCTAAACACTTGTGAATATATTTAAACACAAAACATACATGCAGATGGAAACTAGAAATGTGTCAGTGTATTCATATCTTAAAGGTAATATATTTTTGTGTGGACTCATTTGTGACCTGTGTGTAATATTAAAGACTACTCCTTTAACACTAGAATCCCTGAAGCCTATGAAAAAACCCGTAATCCTAAGCCACCTTAAATTCCTTCGCACCTCTCCATCAGCTTCTTTGTTTTGCAAATGTGTCGATTAGCACAAGCAGAAAGCAGCCTGCTATCCCATCTCCCCAGTGCCACAGTTCTAGTTGGACAAAAAGTTTGGAAGAGTAAGTTACTTACATTAATGGATAGGTGAAATAATAAAGAGACAACTCAATGTACATAAAATACTTGTCAAAAAATTTCAATTTTGATCCAGTAATCAACACTATAGTTTGTATTGAAGACCTGAGAGTACTTATTGCCAATTAATGGCACCAAACATCTGTAAGAGTCATTACTTTTAACATCAAAAGCTATATTTTGCTACTTCATAGAAAACTCAAGTCAAGTCATTCCTGATATCACAAGGAGGTTATGCTCAAGCTTTATAGCACACTGGTGAGGCTTCTTCTGGAGTACTGTGTACAGTTTTGGAACGCAGGCTACAAAGATAGACAAGGAAGCAATAGAAAAAGTCCAGAGAATATCAAGCAGACCAAGAGCTTTGGTGAAAGTGGGCACCATTGTTAAATACTGCTTAAAATCTGAAGTATTCGGATATTGTGTTAATTTGAACTGAGGCTTTTGGACTGGTAGAGTGTAATCTAATTCATGGACCCAAAACTGAATCTGTGCATCCAAAGATAATAGGACTTCTGGTGAACTGGATTTTGTGAATGAATGTATTGTATTAAACATTTGCTGAAAGTTTGAGGCTGAGTGTCAGCCTTTAATAAATCTTGTGATATTATCAAGGGAAGCATTTTCTCATTACTTCTGTCTAGGACATTTGCTATTATCTTAACATCACTATTCAGAAGTGTAATTGGTCTATATTATGCATGTTGTAGTACATCTTTTTTTCTTTGGGAAAACTGTTATTAACGCTTAGTGTAAAAATTTGCTTTCTTTAGCTTGTATAAATGGTATTAACAATAAAGGAGGCTGCTTAGTTGAAAATTATTTATAAAATTCAACTGGGGAGCCATCTCTGGCCTGCAGATTTCCCACTTTGGAGTGAGTTGAAGGCATCCTGCATTTCTGAAAGTGTTTTTTTCAAGTTTTACATTTAAAATATTGAGCTATGGTATTTGTAGTTTGTCAAAAAAACTTAGTTTGTGTCTTGTCTTCTTTACACTGGGAAAAGTATAAGGACTTACAGTGATCCTTAAAAATATCAGATATATCTTTATGTCCCCTGTATGTACCAGACATGTACCAGATGTGTTGGTAACGTTGATTAAAGCATTACAGACTTCTTGATTGTGGATTTATTGAGCTAGAATCTTATTATCACTTTCCCCATGTTTGTAATAATATCATGATTTAAATATAAATTGTTCAGTTTCTTTTGTTGTTGAAATTAAAGTCTGATTGAAAACTCAGTCTTTTCTTATAGTGAGCCTCATTAGGAGATCTGGCAGATTTAACTTCTATTCTGGAAATCTCTTTAGGCAGGTCTGACACCTTCCTAGTCTGTCGTTTGTTTTTGTGAGAGAAATAAGAAATACTTTGTCTCATTAAAACATCTTCATTGTTTCCCAGATTCTTCCTACAGGAACCTCTGAGAATGTATTGGTCTCCAAAACAATAATTGATTATATCATAGACGACTTCTATAAAGTTTTAATCTGCTAATGTCTGGGAGTTAAGACTCTTGTTTCAAATTCAAAATGCAGGTCAAAGTTATATGAGCCCCAGAGTAAGAGGTTTGTTAGTGGACATGAAGCTATTATTGATGAAGAAATTATTAATTCTCAAGTAACTATGATGTAACAGGAGAGAAGGAATATTGTCTTGAAATTCAAGAGAACCTCTGGGTTAAAAGTGGAAGTTTATCAGTTTTCTTAGCTCATTACTTGCATCAGTGATGTTAAGCCCTGGATGAAACGTGTATCTTTAAAATTAATCTGCAACAAAGCCTAAGTCATGCTAATTGGCACTAAAGCTCAGTTTATGAAAACAAGCTCCTTTTCAATCACATTTAGTGATGATATCATCAGACCTGCAAGAAATCTTGATGTCATTTTTGATTCCTTCCTTTCTTATTCTACCCACTTAAGCCACACTTAGAAACTTTCTTTCTTCCGCCTCCATAACATATCCTGTGTTCATTCCTGTCCTTTTCTGATGCTGAGAAACTTGTCTTTGGCTTTATTACATCCCTCATTAACTACTGTATACTGATATTATATTGTATTCAATATTGTGCATTTGATCTTTTTTCTGCTTTTTCCATGTTGTTCATTTTGAAATTCAGTGAAGCACTTTGAGCATCTGAAAGTTACTGTATAATTAAAATGCATTATTATTATGATCTTGGATTATGTCTGTGCATTAATACTATTTTGATGATGGTCAAGAGTGGAAAAGTAAATCTGAAAGCACAGAAATTCTATTTGACTTTGCATGGGCATTATGGGATGCAAAAGAATTGCTCCTTATAGATATCTTTATTGCTTATTATAGACTAGGAAGATTCCCCACTGAGTGTACATTAAGAGTTGTAAATTCTTGTAAATGGAAGATAAATTGGTTATGGAATTGCTTGTTGATGAGAAACGTGATAATCTCTTTTTCAAGGCATGTGAAGTAAGCAATGGGAAACTGAGTTTAATCAAATTATACTTAAAGCTTAAAATTTTTCACACTGCACAGGACAGTAGAAGGTGATAAACAAAAATGTAATCTATTTAAAAATTTGGTGAAAGCAGAAATGTTAGGAGTTAATTGAGCAACAATAGGAGGCAGACAAATCCCATAGTTTTGAAGAAGCATGGTTCAAAAATGGATTCCTTATACAGTTAAGTTCTATCCCAAGGCATTCCTCTTACCAAACTGAAAAAATAACTCCAATTTGTCTAATAAGATGGATTTGCTAAAGGCAGAAATAAACATGACTGCTCATCCCTTACTTTAGTCAGCCTATGAGAAAAGCAGCTAGACCATTAACTTATCTTTAGATAGATTAATATGATACTGTACAGTATTTTGCAGTGGAACATCCTCACTGGAATTCTCAGCTAACAAGTCATTCCACAAACAAACATACATGCAGCCTAAAACAGGCGTGTGTTACAGATAAATAGCTCTTTGCTTGACTTTTAATGACAGTTTTTAACCTTTTTGAAGTAAAAGATTGTTAAGGCTTGGGAAGGCTGCACATTGACATCATCAGTAGCAGCAGAGCAAAATCATCTAGTCCAAAGCACAGTCAGACACAATCCATTGCTTTCCCAGCTGGCTCTAGATAGCTTGGTTTGGATGAAGAGTTCCAAAGGCTGCCTATCAGTGGTAATATCAATGGGAAGGTAAGCAAGATTAGAACTGTAGAGATAGACAGCGGAGTGTGTAGTAGCTGCTCTTTTTGTTGTTTTATTCTAATTTTGTTAGTAAAATTAAATCTGATAAATAATGTAGTTACTTTATGCAAATTCTAGGTTATATAAGAGTTAATGGGCTTTATCTTTGGGCTGTTTTACTGCAGTTTGTTTCTGTTGGCTGTTTAATCTTTAAAAAGACCTTTATGTACATCTTAAAAATCGTGCTTCATTATTTTACATAGCATCTGACATGATGCAAAATTATCATTCTTACATAAGCTAAAATACTTTTAATATGTGTACTGTATCTAAATGCTAAGTCTATGAGTAACTGTGTTGTGAGTGCCATGGAAGAGGGATGGACATCCCGAGAGGCCATAATTGAAGGACCGTGGGAGTGGGGACACAACCCATCCAGAACAACTTGTAATCTTTATCCCGGCTGGGATCAAGGAATAATGGATGGACTAGGTTACGGTGCATACTGGGAGCAGTTCATACCCCTACATGTCGGGTGGTGGTGTTCCTCTGGGCTGATCCCAATTAAGACATCTGTAGGGTTGCATGGGAATTGGATTGCAGAAGTGCAGCCCTATTAGAGTCCTTGGGTACCTTCAGAGGGTGCTGCTGGGAAAGGACAACACTAGTTTCCATGTGACTTGGAAGTACTCCTGACATCCAGTGCAGTGATACTGAAAGAATTCCTGGGTCTGATTTGAAAAGGAGCCCGCTGCTTCACATTGGAGAGTCAGAGTCGGGAGGCAGCAGGTGACACTCACCAGGATGTATGGAAGGAGAGGAACACAATATTTCTGTCTGTGTGCATTGCAAAAGAGGTAGGTAAGAATAAAAATCTATTTTAAACCCAGAGTTTTGTTTGTAAGATTGTGACTGATGTTCAGGGCTCAGTGGCATCCCCTTGTGGTTACTATGTAACTACAGAGTGTATGCACGTGAAAGCCAGTTTAAAGCAGAGATCACATGATGTAGCAATTAATGAGTATTTTTTCTACTTGCAACAGAATGCAACACATTTCTTGGTGGCAGGAACGGAAGTCTTAAAGTACTTGCTTGGACACCTCGTTACATTAGCTGTATTTATCCTCTAAGTTTTGTTGTGCTGTACACAAACTTGCTAATTCTACACAATTAACACCAAAGCTCTGTTTCCACCCATGTCACCCATAACCTATAATAAACTAAGACATGACTAAACCAAATATATATATAAAAAACTGAAAGGTGTAATTGGTTGCATCTGTGTAGAGCTGCTCAAATAACCCATGACTAAAGATTTAATAATTTGAAAAATAATAGTAACTTTCATTTTTATATCTTGAATAGAGCTCTAATTAACCAGTCCAAATAATAATGCAGTTTAAATAATATAATATAAGCAACGATATACAACAGTGTCCAAAACACTCCTGATTGAGAGAATGAAAACAGTTTCCGCAGGTTTTGTGATGAAAGTAACCGGTCTGTAATTTAGATATATGGATCTAAGATGAGATGCTGGTTCTTGTGTGTTGAGAGCTAATTGTGCTAATAAAAAACAAAAGATCAAGAATGACTTCAAGTTTGTTTTATTTGTTTTGTGTTTGCTTAAAAATGCTTACCATCTCCAAGTTGCCTGTGGACTAAAGTAATGACAGATGCAATTCTAAGAACTATCAGAATATTTTGAGATATACTTCATATTTATAACTCTGGAGATGCACTATTATTCCCCAAGGTATGATGGGAGGAGATGGGGGATAACATTGATTGGTCCAGATCTATGGGCGCATTGAGAAGGCATATTTTCCAGGACAGTAATTTAAGAGGAAGAAACCCCTAATTATTGTGTGTACTCTTTGGCTTTAAAACTGTTTCTAGTAGTACTGGATTCAAGCTCAGTTTACATTTCAATTGCCATGGTGTTCACCATTTCACACACAAATTCTATCTTGCAACATGTCTAAATCTAGCAAAGAAAATCCAAATCCTTTGTTATTTGTGATTGAATGGCTTATTAAGCAGCTATAGTACACTCAAGCCTTGCACTGAATGGCTCCCAATGGCGGTATTAACCAAATACAGTAAATGAAGAATAAGGCTTCTCAGACTTGTCAGCTGTTTCAACATGTACGGGTAAACCTTCACTTCCAAAAATTGCACATTGCTTTTTCCATAATAGTGGTATTAGTCCAACATGTTGATTTGGCCATTTTTATCATATTCTTGCAAGTTACTTGGAAGGCTCTAGAGAAATATTAGCCAGAAATAAACAATTCTTATTTTTGTGTTTAAAAAGAAAATCTGATAACCTTAGCTGCTATTTGTACAATAAGAGACTAGGTTAGTTCTAGAACTGTCCATCTTTCCTAAAGTTTACAGTGAATATTTTGGCCACCATACTTTTCATTATAAGTGGGTGGCAGAGATTTATTCTGATGGACGATGATGTGTCATGAGGGAGAGACACAGCAGAATAGAAATGAAAAACCACCTGGGGGAGGAGAGGTTTTTAAGCTGCCCTGTCAAAGCCCTCTCCATGCAAAGCTTGTGCTCGTGTTCTGTAAGATTGTTATTCACTAAAGGAGAAGCTTTAGCAGCTTCTTGTCTTTAACAGCAATTTGTCTTTTGTTCTGAAAATGAATTATGCAAATGCAACTGTGCAGCAGAGTTCTCTGTTAGGAAGAACTGTTCTGCCAGAAAAGGCTTTTCTTATTCACTATAACAATTGCAGCAGGGTCTGTGCCAAAGAAAACACAGTCTGAATGGAAGGTGAAAGCAAGATAAACGAACAGACTTCTGGCCTCTTAACTTTCATTTTTCTTCTTTTTGTAAGCAATTTTTATTACTGAAACGAAAAAATAAATGAATCAGATAGGGACGCATGTGATGGCCTAGGTCAGCTCCATGCTACCAGTTCCATCTGTGAGCCTCTCAGATCATCAATAGTCATAACTGAGTTGAGCCGGGCAAATAAGGACACAAACATCCAGCCAAGTGGTAGGTGCAAAAATGACAGTCCTTTTATTAAAATTCCCATCAAAACAAAAAAGGCTCCAAATCTGAGCCTCGTCTCACTCCTTCAGCACCTGCTGCCTCTCCCAAGACTTGCATGATAGTGAAAACCAGGTCAGTCCAGTTGCATGAGCCACTCAGCCAGAGTGGCCCAATTCAGCCCCTGAGCATTGGCCTCACACTCCCCAAAGGGGATGTCCTCCTGGCTTCCTGCCTCCTCTCTCCCCTTCCTGCCTGCTTTTCTCTTTCTTTAACCGCCAACTCTTCATCTCTTCTTTCTCTTTCTGTGGATCTTTCTCCTTTCTGTTGTTCCGCTCCCTCTGAGGCAATAATGTGGCACACCCACACATATTTGCACCCGATCTGAGCCTGCACTTTACAGGGAGCGATTGCTTAAAATATTCCTGATGCTATGGACCACTTATCACAACACAACAATTAATGATTTCAAACATATAAATAAAAAATAAATAAATAACAATGGGGAGATCAGCAGGAAGGTGCCTGTGAGTTAAAGAAAGCAGAAGTGATAAATGGGGGCCTGGTTCTAAACCCATTAGTTTGTGTCTAAGGGGGATTGGGTATTATAGGTGGCTATGTTTAAATCGTTTTTGATCGACATCAGAATGTTTGGAACAATTTCTGATATTTTCAAAGATGGCATACCAGAATTGTGCAGGAGCTAGAGAAAGGCCTATCAGCCAGTTAGATATGAAAGGAAAGGATATAAGGGAAGCTTTACAAAGAAGGAAGTAGAAGCCAAACCCAAGATTGGTCTTAAGCGAAAGAGTTGAAGCAGACTACCTCACGAGAGGGGAACTCCACTCACAGATGCACAGATATCAGCTAAAGATAAAAAACACCCTCTGTAAGGGATCAGGTGCCTGGACTGGAGTAAGAGCCCTGACTCAAAAATATCTCTAAGTGTGGAGATGCCTGACTGAGGCCATGTGAATAAAGAAATTGGGTTACCTTTAATATTTTCAGGGCAGAGCTATAAATCAAAGAAGTGCAGAAATGCCATCCTGGAAGCAAGCTTATCAGTTTTTCAGTTCATGTCTGTGTCTGAAGCATGTAAGAGATAATGGGGCCAACAATAGGAGAGGGAGGCTTTAATTTATTAGAAGGGAATGGAGAACAGGCTGGGCAGTATGTTAAGATGTATTTTGTTTTTGATAAAAACAGGAAAGGGGTTGCTGTGGAGGATTTATCCCATTCAAGTTCAGTTTGAGAGTAAATGCATGAAAGTATACAATAGTTCAAAGTCAAGGAAGGAGACAACCCCATCTGACCTGTCAATGATCAGAGTAGGATGCTTGATGGATAGTTTCCAATGATTCTATGATTCCAGGGGAATAAAGAAATACTACCTAATCGTAGACCAGTATTTAGATCTCACAAGATTAATTCTAAGGAACAATTTCTTAGTCTAGAATGAGATGGGTAAGGAGGACCAAGTGGACATGGAGTCTGTAACAGCCTTTAGCATGTGGTGAAAGTCAGAACTAGAAAGCTACTGTGCAGCGGCGTAGATGTTCAAACCTAGGTATATGAAAGAGCCTGTCCAGGGAATGAATGTAGGAAATAAAGAATAATGAGAAGACAAATTCATTGAAGAATTAATTAATTAATCTTGTAGCCAGACAGACTTTTGATAAGGATTAAACAGATTGTGGGTATTGGGACAATCAGCAGGGTATTACATAGAAATAGCAGGATATCATCAGCGCTTGAGGAGACTTTTAGGGTGATGTCTTTAATTAATAAGTTATTTGGTTTGAAATGAGGAGTGCAACTACAAGAAAATAAATTTAACTGAGGAGATATGGCAAACCTGTCCGTTTCTTGGAAGCCAAAGCTGTTAACTTCAGTTAGGAGATGGAACAGTGGGAAGAGTCAAGGATCTGAACCACTTTAAAGGATACATTTGGTACTTTTAAAGTAAACATTACCACTTCACAATAATGATATATACCAATTTGCCATGTGAAATTATGTTCTAAAGTGAAGCATATTTTATACGTTTTGAAAAGTAGCTAACCTGTTGTTGCCTTTTAGAATTGAGGTGAAGGGTACCAGCATCCCATTATAAGGAAGATCCTGAAACTTGCAGAATACATACATTTTTAAAGCCAAAAATGTTATTCAGTATTGATCCTTGTCTTCAGAATATATTGCAAAACAGAGTATCCCTGTTGTTTTAAGAAGGAGGAAAAGAGCACAAAGCAAAAACATTGTTGTGACATTCAGCCATTTAAAAAGGAGACCATCTGTACACTTTACTCTACCACTCATCTTTCTCCTTTCAGGTCTGGGGGCACAGATTCACCTTGGAAAGTCATTGGCAAGAGCTATTATTGACACTGAGTGTTGATGTCAGATTTTAATTGCTGTCTTGTTGTGTAACCAACTAGGCAATAATTATTAAAATACCACACTTACATTTGCTTATATTATTTTATCATTATTATATTATTTATTATTTTATCTATTGGTAATGCATGTGCGTTCTTCAGTGAGAGAGAAAATATTTGTAATGAACCAGCAGGTGTAAGAGATGGAGGAATGTAATTAGCCACGTTGTACTGGTTCCTGATAAGATGGCCATAAAAATTACTTTCTGGTTTCTTCTTCTTACTCTGTAGGCGATGTAAAAATAACATCACTGGATATAAAGGGTGAAAAGTAATAGTTGTTTAACACTAAAATTACCAAAGCCTACGAAAAAACTCGTAGTCCCAGCCCAACTTAAACTCCTTCGCACCTCTCAGTCAGCGTCTTTTGTCTTGTAAATGTGTCGATCATTCAAGCAGCCTGCTATCCCATCCCCTCACCCACCACCGCAGCTCAATTCGCAAAGAAGCTTCTCAGTGCTCAGTGTTTATCTTGGAGTGAAGTGCTGGAGTTATAGAGGGTAAATAATATCGTTAATTGGAATACATACATTTCATGTGTGTTCTGTGTCTACAACAATCTATGTAAACACATGTTTTTCATGTTTTAGTAATAAATGACAAAATGACATGAAATGTATAATGTGTGATGCCTGAAGTCCAAATATCAAATATACACTTTCACAAAAGGCACAAGTGTAATACGACAGCTTTCATGGTGCAGTGGTAAGAACTGCTGACTTGTAATAAAGAGGTCGCCAGAACAATCCTGGCTACCTCCAAAATTTACCATTTTGAGTAGTGAGCTGCTCTTATTGTTAATATTATACAATAAATACGTACATTTGATTTGTGTCTGTAACAGCAGGTGTAAATTTATAGTACTTGTAAAAGTTAGCGTTTTTTTTTTATTACTTTTATTCTCTCAGTCACGATCACGATAGAACCCCCAACCACCACCACCCCAGATCTGATGCTGTTAGTTTTTATTTGAAACTGGGAATAACTGTAGATGTGAGTGGTGTTTTGAGACAATGGAACTGGAAATTCTCTAATCTGGAGGGATAAAAGCTGACATACAAATGCTGGTGAATCTGCCTTGTTCGTATCTCACCGTCACTGAAATTTTTTTATTTAGTTTTATTGAGTGTTCCTGCTCACGCTGAATTAGTATGCACCTTATGGTCCATGATGTCAAAGCCACACTGACAAAAAAATATAGATATAGATATAGGTATATATGATATTTGGAATAATTCATTTTATGATCTATATTGTACATTTCGCAAAACATTGTGGCACGGATGCAACATTATTCATATTATTCATATTCATTCACATGCCTTCTTGCACTTGTAATCAGTGACCGCGTTTTTTGTTTTTTTTGTTTTTTTTCTGATCTTGCCCAATCTCCACATTCTGATGCATGGTGGTGTTTCTTTTGTACTTCAGGACATGCAGAGGAAAGAATAGTACAGAGAGGTCAGTTCCGCACTATATACAGTACAATCATCAAATTCAAATGTTAACAGTTCCCTTACACCCAAGGACCGTCCTTCCTACATTTACAACATGTATACCTTTTGCAATGTACACACTTCTCTCTATGCTGTGGTTCCTATTACACTGAAGGGGTGTCTAACACTGACTGAGTTTGCTTTCCTGGGGGAAGCGGCGGTCTTGGAACAGAAGCTTGTTGATGTTGCATCCTCTTTTTCTTTTTCCATAGCCTTTTCTTGTAAGAAGCAATGATGAAGTTCCTCTGCAAGGTGAGCCAAGAACACTCTTCTTTTCTCAGTGGACCCCGTGCATGCCTTGAACAGTACATGTGCGTTGATCGCCGCCAGGTCAAGTATGTTGTAGCACACAGCAACCGGCCACCTGCGTATTCCTGCTCGCATTGAATAAGCTCACACCTTCTGGTTCATGATGTCAATGCAACAACGGGAAAAAAAGAATGAGACAAATATATATGACATTTTGAAAAATCATTTTATGACCTGAATAGTACCAATCAGAAAACATCGTCGCACTAATGCAATATTACTTGAAAACGAACAGCGTCAGATCGGGTGTAAATTTATGGTACTTGTAAAAGTTAGCTTTTTTCAGTTTTATTCTCTCAGTCATGTTCATGCTCTCCCCTTCCTCATTTGTAATAGTCTGATATTTTCATTTTTCAGTGCTTGCGAAGCTAAATTTAAAACGTAAACCTCTGGCAGTTTATTGCTTCTCTTTTCGGCATTTTAGGTCATTGAAAGCATTTCAGCTGATTAAATGTGAAGAAAAATTGAGGTGGTAGTATATGCATATGCATATTTTGACCTACAATTGGGTTTTGCTGGTAATATATTAGTCTAAATTACTTTGTCCTAAAATTGGGTTTGTCCTAGTACTTATATATAGGGCAAAACCACACAATGGAGGAATTTGACATACCTGTCAGGCAGGGTTCAACCAATGAGTTTCCACATTGTTATTCAGCCTGAGCAGTGAACTGAATACAAAGCACCATGGAGGCAACTGAGGAAGTAGAGGAGAAGGCAGAGACACAGAGCAAGAGGAAGGTCTCGTTGAAGGAGACAAAGGGTCTCAAATGAGATGCAGGCAACACTAGTTGACCATGTCATCAACCATGGCTTGAACATGAGAGAAGCAGGACAACATGTGTGGGCCAATGTGTCGCATTTTACCATGGCTGGCATAATGTAATAATTTGGAAATGAAGATGGGTACAGTAACTGTGGCCTCTGCAGTGCAATACTTATAGTACCTGTAGATTTAGATATGGTACATGTGACAATGCAGGTCCCCTACAGACTCCCTCTTCCCGCATGGGAGTCTGTTGAACCCACACCATCAATAGTTATGACCGAGATGAGCTGACAAATGAGGAAAAATCTCATTGATGCCAGTGGATGCTGTAAAATGCTCATTGTGCAGTGTTAAAAGAAAAACAAATCCATAAAATCAGTGAAACGTGGAGATAAAATCAATAATAAATAAATCCGTTAAAATAGAGGTTAAAATGCAGTCTCTCTTCATCCGATCGCAGCCCACCACCTTCTATCTCCCTAGCTCACACATCACAGACGTTGCCAGCGGAGCCTCTGCAGCACAAACTCCTTTCTGCCGACCCCTGTCTTGGCTGCGCAGCTAGAGATCGGCACACCTCTCATCTTCCTTCGTGTTCACACAGTCACTCCTTGGATCCACTAGGAGGTCTTACGTCTCGCTCGCCCCACTCTACACACTTAGTCAAGTGGGGAGAACCAACCCCTAAAGCACTTCACCCTGCGCTCCCTTCCGGAGCTCCAGCTCGAGCTGCCTTCTCCAAACAGGTGGCCCGATCGTCTCTCTCTGACTGCCCTTCACCATCTATTAACCTCCATCATTTGTCCCGTCCGTTCCCCTTTCTTTCTTTTGTCACGCACCGGGGGGCAACGGCAGCGTACTAACATCTCTCTTCTTATTTCCATAGAAAGAATGAAGCGCTGCCACCATAATATTGCCCGAACGACTAAAAGAACAGTAACACTTGCGGGTCCCTTTCTACCCTTTGATCCCCGGCTGATGACGTCAACCTCCCATCAACCACCACAGTTTTCCCAGCATCCCACTGTTTAATTTCCGGTCTGACCCTATATTTTGTCATCCCTGTCTGTCTGATGATTTTGTTGAAATTATTCTGACCTTTTTGTTACAGTATACTGGGCTAAACACCCCAAACCTTTATGCTTGTGTTCTCTCTTTATTACAGTTTTACATCTTTTATCTCTCTCTCTCCCCATGTGCCAACCCGTATATATACACCCATCTCCATGGGCGCAGCACCTTAATCACACGCCCATCGGAGTCTGACACAGCTTTATCGATTTAAAACCTCACCATATTTTGTTGTAGCCGTGGACCTGCTATACCACAGTACATTTCAAAAAAATTCACAAAGATGAGTAAATGTGTGTTTTTTCAGAAGTGCAAAAAGACTCTGAAAGAGGGAGAAACAGCTTGTATTTAATCCATAAACAGCAGACCGCAGAGTTAAACATGGATACCAAAAATTTCACTGCACACTGAAAAGCAAAATGGATTGCATTGTTTTGTGTTTTCCTATTAGTGTGTAGTTGATCCTTAGAATTAACTATTCATGTGATGTTTTGATATAGAGTTTTGATATAGAAATACCATTTTTAGAAGAGTTAGTATGGTTCGAATGAAGTGTGTGCTTTACATGAAATGTCTGACTTGTTTTGGATTGTGTGAGTGTTTGTGGGTATTGTGTATAGAGTTTGGATAAAATGAGCTGTAGTTTCAGAAATCAAGTGTAAACAGTCAGAAAGAACTGTATAATAGAATGTGAATTGAGCACCACTGCTGAACAATGCTCAGAGACACTGTGCTCTAGATGTTATCATACACATGCATTTCATTCTGGAAATGATATCATTTCAATTGTAAATCTTAGCTTTTCAAATCTTGAAAAAATGTAATCACGTTAATTTAATATGCTTAGTCTGGTGATCACTGTTTACGAACTTCTGTAGATGCAAGAGGTGTCCAACTTAAGGAACTCTTAGTGACTGCTGATTGGGTGGAGGACTGTGGAGATAATGAAAGAGCATGTCACTTTTGTAACAATGGGATTTTTGAATCGGATCAGTGGTGAGATTCATGTAACAGGTGCACCCTTTGTGCAGTGTCCATGTTTTCCCTGTGTGGGTTTTCTCCAGGTGGTCTGGTTTCCTCTCACAGTCCACGGGTGAGCATGGTACTTGGATTGTTGATGCTAAATTGTCCATTGATGTGTGTGTAGCTGGTGCCCTTTCCAGGGATTGTTTCTTGTGCCCAAGACTTTCTGGGATAGACTCCAGTTTCTCTGCATTTCTATTCTGGATAAGCAGGGTTAAGGATTGACTTCAGGAAACACTTGTAAATTAATGACTTACCTAAAGATTTAATTCATGAGGTATGGATGGTGGCCGGCATGGTGGCGCAGTGGTAGCGCTGCTGTCTTGCAGCAAGGAGACCCAGGTTCACCTCCCAAGTCCTCCCTGCATGGAGCTTGCATGTTCTCCGCATGTCTGTGTGGGTTTCCTCCAGGTGCTCCGGTTTCCTCCCACAGTCCAAAGACATGCAGGTTAGGTGGACTGGTGATTCTAAATTGGCCCTAGTGTGTGCTTGGTGTGTGTGTGTGTCCTGCAGTGGGTTGGTGACCTACTCGGGATTGGTTCCTGCCTTGTGCCCTGTGTTTGCTGGGATTGGCTCCAGCAGACTCCCGTGACCCTGTTTTCAGATTCAGCAGGTTGGAAAATGGATGGATGGATAGTATGGATGGTGGCATTAGAAGTGTACTGGTACCAAATTTTAAGAATAAGGGGATGTGCAGAGCTGCAGTAACTACAGGGGGATAAAATTGATGAGCCACGGTATGAAGTTATGGGAAAGAGTAGTGGAAGCTAGGTTAAGAAGGGAGGTGATGATTAATGAGCAGCAGTATGGTTTCATGCCAGGAAAGAGCACCACAGATGTTTGCTCTGAGGATGTTGATGGAGAAGTTTAGAGAAGGCCAGAAAGAGTTTCATTGCATCTTTATGGACCTGGAGAAAGCATATGACGGGGTGCCTCGAGAAGAGTTGTGGTATTGTATGAGGAAGTCGGGAGTGGCACAGAAGTATGTAAGAGTTGTATAGGATATGTACGAGGGAAGTGTGACAGTGGTGAGGTCTGCGGTAGGAGTGACGGATGCATTCAACGTGGAGGTGAGATTACATCAGGGATCAGCTCTGAGCCCTTTCTTATTTGCAATGGTGATGGACAGGTTGACAGACGAGATTAGACAGGACTATGATGTTTGCTGATGACATTATGATCTGTAGCGAGAGTAGGGAGCAGGTCGAGGAGTTCCTGGAGAGGTGAAGATATGCTCTAGAGAGGAAAGGAATGAAAGTAAGTAGGAATAAGACAGAATACATGTGTGTAAATGAGAGGGAGGTCAGTGGAATGGTAAGCATGCAGGGTGTAGAGTTGGCGAAGGTGGATGAGTTTAAATACTTGGGATCAACAGTACAGAGTAATGGGGATTGTGGAAGAGAGGTGAAAAAGAGAGTGCAGGCAGGGTGTAATGGGTGGAGAAGAGTGTCAGGAGTAATTTGTAACAGACGGGTATCAGCAAGAGTGAAAAGAAAGGTCTACAGGACTGTAGTGAGACCAGCTAAGTTATATGGGTTGGAGATGGTGGCACTGATCAGAAAGCAGGAGACAGAACTGGAGGTGGCAGAGTTAAAGATGCTAAGATTTCCACTGGGTTTGACAAGGATGGATAGGATTAGAAATGAGTACATTAGAGGATCAGCTCAAGTTGGATGGTTGGGAGACAAAGTCAGAGGGGCGAGATTGCGTTGGTTTGGACATGTGCAGAGGAGAGATGCTGGGTATATTGGGAGAAGGATGCTAAAGATAGAGCTGCTAGACAAAAGGAAAAGAGGAAGGCCTAACAGAGGATTTGTGTGTGTGGTGAGAGAGGACATGCAGGTGATGGTGAAACAGAACGAGATGCAGAAGACAAGACAATATAAAAAAGGATGATCCGCTGTTGCAACCCCTAACGGGAGCAGCCAAAAGAAGAAGAATAAGGTATGGATGGTGGCAGAGCATGGGGTCATCCAACAGGAGACAGTGACCAGACAGAAGAGTGCAAGAGTGGAAAGGCCAGAAAAGAGCAACATGTTGTGTAATTGTATTCTCTTTTGAATTTGGGGAAAAATCTTACTTTATTACAATCATAATAAGAAAAATGAAAAGCTACTGTGTTTGTCAGATATTCATGCAGCATGCAAGAACTGAAACCCGGCCCCCGAATTAACAACTGTGCTCTCATTCCATTATGCTATTTAAACTGGTTTGTTTGTGAACATGGAGTTGTGAAAGTAATCACTGAAGAAATGAAAATCATGCAGAGGCGGATGAAAGAAGGTTATAAGAATACTATTTCTTGATCAACTGCTGAAATATTGTCGTCAAATATATGACAATTAAATAAAGCTGTAATGTTTACCAAGTTGTACTGTAATACAACATGGATTCCAGCAGCTTGACACTTAACGTCACAGGTGTTTAATCTGAATATATTGCACTTTACTATGCTTTTTGAACTATGAGAGATGTTGGTGATGATTTGTTCTTGTGGCTTCTCAATGTGAATATCAGGAGTGTACACATAAATGTGGATTGGTGAAGCCTTTAATGAGGTAATGAAGAACATATTTTGTGTATGGAATTGACTAAGTCTTGACTGGAAAACAAAGCATAATCAAATGAGACAAAGAAAACCTTAAAAGGAGTGTCATGGAGGAATGACAAATATGGATGAGTTTTTTTATTTTTTATTTTGTTTAATTTAAGGAAAGAAAACATTGCCAGTCATCTGTGGGGATTGAACTCAGAGGTGTTGGTTCAAAAACATGTATTCTATCCACTATGCTACCGTTAAAACTGGTCAGCACCTCTTTTTCAGGTTATACTGTACATTATACTGTATAATTAGAACAAAGGGCATTAGACCGAGATGGAAGGTAATAATGTAATGTTACCTTCTATAAATATAATAAGTTGTAAAAGTCTCTTTTCATCATTTTTTGGGAGCAGGTGAAGGGCACCATGTAATTGTCAAGAAATAGTAAAGTTTTATCTGTGCCAAAAATTTTCCACCTATTTGTGGTGTAGTGGTTAGCATATCTGCCCTTAAATGAAAAACTATGTGGTCAAATCCTGCCCACAAAGGGTTTTTTTTTCAAAATCTGTCATTGATTGTTTTGTATGTGGGTGGGGTCATAGTTTCTCAGGCATTAGCTAAAGTTACTTGGGAAGCAAGTACAAGAACTATGAGAGATGTAAGCTGACAAGCAGTGGCAAGCAATAATGACAGGTATATGGAAATAATTGTTGATCATTAAAGAAAAAACTATAGGTGATAAATGGGAATTGAACTGT
Source organism: Erpetoichthys calabaricus (assembly GCF_900747795.2). Lineage (NCBI taxonomy): Eukaryota > Metazoa > Chordata > Cladistia > Polypteriformes > Polypteridae > Erpetoichthys > Erpetoichthys calabaricus. Next base: position 74,225,431 of record NC_041401.2, read on the forward strand.
AACGTATTGGGTGAGGCATGAGGTAACCGCTACACCACCAGCAAGACTGGTCTACAGTTCTTTCTCAGTTGATTGATACTGTATATCAGACTGTATTATTTGAATAAAGAACAAGAGATAGATGTGAAAGGAAATAATGGAACTGTGCCTCATATGTGGATTGAGTTCTAAAACTCACTTTTACTCTGTTTTGGAGACAGGAGGAGGACATTGTTTGACTTAGAATAATTAGAAAGGCGTGAAATGTTTCCAAAGAAATTGTGGTGTAGTGGTTAACATAATTGCCCTGAAAATGAAAGTTTTGGATTCAAATACTGGCCATGATGTATTCATTTTTATCATTATGAATTATTTCATAATGCATGGTGGTGCAGTGGTAGCGCTGCTGCCTCGCATTTAGGAGACCTGGATTTGCTTCCTGGGTCCTCCTGCGTGGTGTTTGCATGTTCTCCCCGTGTCTGCGTGGGTTTCCTCTGGGCACTCCAGTTTCCTCCCACAGTTCAAAGACATGCAGGTTAGGTGCATTGGTGATTCTAAATTGGCCCTGGTGTGTGCTTGGTGTGTGTGTGCCTTGTGGTGGGCTGGTGCCCTGCCCAGGGTTTGTTTCCTGCCTTGCATCCTGTGTTGGCTGGGATTGGATCCAGCAGACCCCCGTGACCCTGTAGTTAGGATATAGCGGGTTAGATAATGGATGGATGGATAATTGCATAATTATATTTTCTTAGGTATTGCCCATTGTTATTTGGGGAGCAGCTACAAAGTGTCAGCATGAAAACATTTCAATATCCTGGTGACAAGGTAAATATAGAGTAATGTGCTAAAATCTGGATTTTCAACAGATGTAGTTGTGATTCAGGGCCTTAAAAATTGTACATTTTGAAATTGGTATGTGTTCATTGCTCTATGGTTTGTTTCTGTGAAAATAACAAGGAACTGTAGCTGTGGGAGAAATACGGAAATTTCAGTTTGGGGTGCCACACCATGACAGATGGTGTAGTGGTTAGTGGTAGTTGTGTGTTAATAATTCCTGTGATGTCACCCTATGGGCTCATGGAGGAGCAGTAAATTGAGGCAATTGAAGCAATTGAAGCAATATCAAGTGCTTCTTCGTGATAGTCCAAAATGGATAATTTTATGCATTCCTCCGACATCACTAGACCCAAGTATGCTATACAATTAAACTCAACAGCATGGAAAAAATAAAAATGTTCTTTTTTTTTAGTATCCTAATAGCTCACTAAATATATTTTAAATATAGTGTAAAAATTGTACACTAAATTGAGTATCCTAATAGTACACTACAAATGACTTGCAATAATTTGTAAACACTAAACATGCAATTGAAGAAAATTGGCAATGTGTCGGTGTATTTGCGTCTTAAAGGTCATGTCTTTTTGTATGGACTTGTATGTGAGCCGTGTTGAATATGTATGCCTACCTCTTTAATAGTATTACCCAGAGTGCTGTTCATTTGATCAAACAGGAAGAAGTGGAATTTCCACATGCTTTAGTGTTGTGCCTATTTGGTAGCAGCAGCAGTGAGCAAGCAAGTCTATAAGGGAAAACCAAACAAACTGAATGTTTGAGTTTGAGAGAGGTGAGTACCTGCTAACAAATCTGTTGAGGGTATAACTTAGTGAATTCATTCTTCTTTACCTCATGAACTTTTCCTCTTCTGAAATTAAATTCTGTCAATTTTATCTCTAGGGGTGCCTGGTGGCTCAGTAGTTGGCACTGCAGCCTCACAGCTCAGGTCAAATTTTTGGACCAGAATAATTTGCATACACTTCTGTAGACTTCAGAAACTCTTAAAAGACTATTGCACCTTCATAATCCACTCAAGTTCAATTTCTTCTTGCCCAGTCACTTCAAAGCATTTGACTGAATTCTGCAAAGTTCCCGAACATTTCCCCAATTTCACACGAACTTAAGAAAACAACAATTCAGCCAGGTTCACTCATCACTAGTGAGCACAAACAACACATTGCTGATGCCAAACAAACAGAATAAGTACAAACATATTGTACTAAAAATGCAATATGAGATGTACATAAGAAGGATTTGGCTCCAAAAACAGCTTAGTAAAGAAACGTTAGTCTGAGTGAATCTGCCATTCTGAGGAGATTTTCAGGAGCTAATCATTTTTTTTGAGACTCCTTTTGAGGAACAATGGGCACAACGATATCACACTTTTCATACCCACTCTATCTGGATGGCATGTCCGGTCATGGTCACTGGAGCCTGGAAGTTAATGGTTGATCACCAGACAGACAGAAAAATGTGAAAAACAATAGTAATAAACGCTAAAATTTTGTAAAAATTGAACTCAATTGTTGTTAGAAGCAGATTATTTTCAAAGCATAGAAAACTCAATTATGTGCCAGAAGTAAGGTGTCTGTAAGTTTGATTTCTTAATTTTTCACGGATAAGGAGGTCCCACTTGGAGTGTAGAGCATTGTGATATTCTTACATTAAATTGGGGTGGAGGTTTCTCCCCCTTAAAGTTTTGAGCACAAACATATATGTAGTGTTTTATGTGTGGTATTGTATATTGTATCAGGTTTGACTCTGTGTTTGGGTTTGTGCGTATTTGTTCTGTCATGGACAGGCACCTTGTCCTGCTTTGTGCCGTTTGCTTTCTGCGACAGGCTGCAGCTGCCCTGTGACACTGCCATGGAAATGCTTAGGAAGGTTAGGTTTGGAAGAGGAATTGATGGATAAATGGAGGGATGGATGTTATGGTAATACGAGGTTCCACTCACATAGTAACTGTGATCTCTTAACCTAAGAACAGAGTAGATAAAAACATCAGTTAACAGAAGTGAACAGGATTCATGGAGAAAATTGTTTGTAGATTGTTTCCGGTCGCTGCTCTGTAGCAGACCTCTAAGTGCATCTCTCCGTGTTTTGTACCTGTTTTTTGTTCTTAAATCGTGTAAAATTGTTTTCTTTTTATTTTCTTTTTCTTTTTACTATTCTGCAAGTAGTTATTTCTATAAAATGCTTAACAACATTTGCGAAAGTTTCTTATTTTTGATCGTTATCGCCTTTGGAATCCAACGGGACACTAACGCACTACCTGCGCAGGAAATCCCAGGTGTGTGGCCAGCGCTGTTCATTTACATCCGGGATGCGTTGCTATCTATGAGACCAGCTACCAGTTACTCCCCGTGTATTACTAATATACCGGATGAATTAAAATCTTTGAAACCCAGAAAGCGAGGAAAAAGAGGTGGACTACGAGTACGTCTGAGACGGAGAAGTTTTAAAACACCTTTGCCAACCATCATCATGAGCAACTCACAGTCCTTACGAAATAAACTGGACGAGCTGAGAGCATCTGCGCGATACCTCCACGGGTTCTATACAATAAGGGCGCGCACAAAAGGGCGACCTCAATTGGGTGCGGGGAATAAAAGCGCACATAAATAAAAGCGATCTTCAAAAGGGCGACCTCAATTGAGCGCCGAATAAAGGCGCTCGTAAATAAAGGCGAGCTTCAAAAGGACGACCTCAATTGAGCGCCGAATAAATGCGCGCGCAAATAAAGGAGCGCTTCAAAAGGATGACCTTCGGAGCAAATTAAAGTAATTGTCCTTGATTATGCTAATAGACCGCATCTCGAATATCTACGTGGCATTGCACATAATGTACAGCTTCAAGTGTAACTTGCTTTCACCTTTTTATACATTCAGTCATTGCCTTAATCTAATTTTCTGTAATTTTGAAAACAACGAAATATGTTCAGTGATTGCCTTAATCGAATTTTCTGTAATTTTGAAAACAACGAAATATAGAGAGCTTTAGAAATAGTTCGTTAGAAGTAGTTCGTTAGAAGTTCATGCATTAATTAATTGGATGTATTAATATTCTTGCTTTCACCTTTTTATACGTTCAGTCATTGCCTTTATCTAATAAATTTTCTGTAATTTTGTTGCGTTTGCCTTTATTCGCTGCGCCCAATTGACGTCACTCTTTTGAAGCACTCCTTTATTTACGCGCGCCTTTATTCGGCGCTCAATTGAGGTTGCCCTTTTGAAGATCGCTTTTATTTATGTGCGCTTATATTCGCCGCGCCCAATTGAGGTCGCCCTTTTGAAGGTCGCCTTTATGTGCGCGCCCTTATTGACGGATACCACCTCCACGAGTACCGTGAAAGCTGTCTGATGTGCTTTACGGAGACCTGGTTTAAGAATACAGACTCGGATACAGCAGTCGAAGTAGATGGATTTGTTTGCGTACGGCAAGACAGAAATCCAGCTTCTGGTAAGCAGACGGGTGGTGGGGTCTGCCTTTACATTAACAAAGGTGCAGGAATATCACTGAAAAAGAGCGCATCTGCACGCCAAATATTGAATTACTCACTGTCAGACTTCGCCCATACTATCTACCACGGGAGTTTAATCAGTTATTTGTGACAGTCGTTTACATTCCGCCGCATGCTGATGTGGGAGCTGCAGCTGAATCAATTCTTGAAACTGCTCATAAACTAGAAACCAAATCACCTGGTTCTTTTAAGCTTGTGATGGGTGATTTTAATTTATGCAGTCTGGAGTCAGTATTACCAAATTATCATCAATATGTGAATATTAACACTAGAGGGGACAAAACTCTGGACAAGTGCTATGGAAATGTCCCTAATGCCTACATATCGCATCACAGAGCAGCCCTGGGTGCGTCTGACCACGTCATTGTTCATCTTCTCCCGAAGTACAAACAGAAACTGAAACAAGAAAAACCAGCCATACGAACAACACAAAACTGGTGCAAGGAAAGTGTAGAGGAACTGCAGGAATGCTTCTCCAGTACAAATTGGGATCTGCTGACATCCTCACAGTCACTGAATGAGGCCACCTATACTGTCAGCGAATATATTCAATTCTGTGAGTCTATGATCATTAAGGAAAAATCTGTCAAGGTGTACCTAAACAGTAAGCCATGGATCACTAAAGAGGTTAAAGCATTACTATTGCAAAAGCAACATGCACATCAAGAAAATAAGTTAGAAGATAAGCGAATTTTACAGCAAAGGATTAACAGGTTAATTAAACAAAATAAAAAGATGTATGGGGAAAAAATCAAGAGGTGGTTCAATGATAACAATCCAAAGCAGGTCTGGAAGGGACTAAAAACAATTACAGGACTGGGCCCTAAAAAGAATGTGGATTTTCCAGCTGACAAAGACCACAAGCTTTTAGCTGATGAACTGAATAACTTTTATGCCAGATTTGAAACAAGTGATTTCAGCACCCAAAATACAGAAATAAAGGAAATGCTTTATAAAAACACCAGGTATTCTGCTGTGATTGGGTTCAGTTTAACTGAAGTGGAAAAAGGTTTGCGGCAGGCCAAAACAAACAGTGCAGTGGGACCAGACGGCATATCAGGTCGGCTCTTAAAGTCTTGCTCTAAGCAGCTCTCCCCAGTTTTTCATTTGCTTTTTAACTGGTCTCTGACCTGTGGTATTGTACCTAATCTGTGGAAACAATCAATCATTACCCCTGTATCTAAGGTTTCTAGGCCAAGCTGTTTAAATGATTACAGACCAGTGGCACTTACATCTATTCCAATGAAATGCTTTGAACACTTGGTGAAAAACATTTTAATGACAGAGACAAAGTCTTTTCAAGACAACAGTCAATTTGCTTATTGTGCAAACAGAAGTGTGGAAGATGCTCTGCTTGTTATCTTACATCAAATCTATACCTTTCTTGATCAGCCTGGTTCATATGTCAGAGCACTATTTTTGGATTTTTCTTCAGCGTTCAATACTATACAGCCTCATATACTGATTGGGAAATTAAACAGTATGAATGTAAACCCATTTATCACACTATGGATTCAGAACTTTCTTTTAAATCGTTCACAGACAGTTAAAGTTCAGGACACTTTTTCAATAGCCATTCATTCAAACACAGGAAGTCCACAGGGGTGTGTCTTATCACCATTACTGTTTACTCTGTACACAAGTGACCTGAGACAGAACAATGACCATTGCTCCATTATTAAGTATGCAGATGACACCATGATCATAGGATGCATATCTGGGGAGGATGAAAGCCACTATCTAAATCAAGTGGACTGTATGGTAAACTGGTGCAATAAAAACTCTCTCACTCTGAATGTAAAAAAGACCAAAGAAATGATATTTGATTTTAAGAGACAGAAATCTGTATGTTCACCTATTGTAGTTCTGGGAGAGGAGGTAGAAATAGTGACTGAATATAAATACTTAGGAACTTACCTAGATAACAATCTTAACTGGAATACAAATACAAAAAAATTATTTTCTAAATGCAACCAGCGCTTATTTCTCCTCCATAAACTCAAACTATTTAAAGTAGACAAGGACTTCATGTTGTCCTTCTATCGTAGTATGATCCAGTCCGTGATCACTTTCAGTTTCATTGCCTGGTTTAATAGTCTGACAAACCAAAACTCAAAAAAGCTCCTGCAGATTATGAAGTATGCAGCTAAAGTTATTGGGGCTGATGTAGATGATTTGACTAGTGTGTGTCAGAGGGCAATGCTAAAGAAACTGGAAATCATCTCAACTGATGACAGACATCCATTACATTTAGAACTAAACTTCAGTAAATCAGGAAGGATAGTTGCTTTGAAAACCCACACAAATCGCTCCAGAAACTCCTTTCTTCCTAGTGCCATACGACTTTTCAATAAGAAATTTCGGAGATAATGTTTAAGGTTTTGATATATATCCTGTTACCTTTTTTCTTTTTTTGGTATAAATATGTTTTATCTAACTACCTTACCTTAACCTTTCTTATTTCTATTTGTCTGTTTTATTTCATTCTGTCTGTTACCTGTTATTAGATGCAACTGAGAAGGCAAATTTCATGTTTGCCTGTGTAAACATGACTAAATAAAGAAACCTAAACCTAAACCTAAACCTAAAATTAACCTATTGGGATTCCATCACTGGTTATTTTAGGGGAAATGCTCCGTTAATAAAGAATAGTCAAGAGCCACTGTTAAAAATGAATCCAAAGATGAATGTTCTTGTGTTACTTTAAAAAATAGTACCACTTTGTGGTCTTGTTTAGTGCAGCATGGCAGACACACTTGTCTCAACTGAACAGCCTCTTTTACAAGTTGGGTTCATTTACACAGTTATAAAGCATTTTCATTACACTAATCAAAGAACAGATAAATGGTATGGTCTTCAAACAGACCTACTGTATCTCTTGAGTATTATCTCAAAGTTACAAATAGTTATACAGAATAAAACTCTGGTAAATATCTGGTTCATAGAATAAGACTTCTTATTTGTAAACTAGCTCTAATTTGAAGCTTTGCCTGGGATGTTTGATAAGAGAGTGGGTGTTATTTATACTGCTGTTAATCAGATGTATCAGAAGTGCTGTGTAAGTAAGAACTTTTCTTTATACAATGTTTGTAGATTTTGTTTTTTTATTTTTACCGTTAGGCAAGTATTATTGTTTCTGCGTCTACTTTTCTCTTCTTCCCTTTTTTGTTTGTTGTGTCTACACTCACAACCACAGCACCTGGCACCATCACTGGAGCTTTACAGTGAGTACTAACCTTTGAGCTTTGTGTCTTCCTTGAGCTTCCCTGAACTTTGTCCTTCAGTTTCACACCTCACTGTACATGCCAATCATGATCCTGTCTCTTTATTCCTGCCAGGAGCATTGCCCCTTTCTTAGTTTTCATTCCAAACAATTGGTTAGTGGTGCTATTTATGTGGCCTGTCCATCCCTTCATTTGCAAGGATAGACCCATTCTGAGCGCCGCACAAATCATGTACTGTACATTAACACCATAATAATAAATATTAAAATAAAAATGACATTTGAGTTTAAGAGGTGAAATCTGTATGTTCACCCTTAGTGTTCATTGGTGAAATTTAGCATTGCATTTTTCGATTGAATATGCAGCATTTTCCGGAGACCTTGTTCATTGAATATATTACTGGAAATGCATTGTGTGGCTGGTTTAGGCGAATATTTTTTTCTAAGTGTTCTTGGTGTAGCTGATGGCAGTTGTGTTATGAGGATGCCTCGATGATGGGCCATTAGTGAGAACAGATGCCACTTGCTGCTGGTTTGGCAGTTATTGTACTGGAGAATTGTGTGGTGGTTCTAGTGGTAAAGAGGAACAATTCCACACCTCAATAATGAAATGCGTTGAAGCTCATTATTATTTTTATAGTAGTACATATAGCTTTGTTTTGTCACAAATCACATTAATGTTGAGAGCCCTGTAGGATTGTGCATCATCTGCCCATTTCTTGAAAATCCTTGAGGAACCTTAGACTGTCCTTAAGAAATATTGTTACATTCATGGAAAATCCCAGAAGAAGTGGCGTGGAGTAATTTTCTATTTACAAAAAATTTGTCAGTTGTGGATGGGAATTGAACTTACACTTCCTGGTTGAGAGACGTGTATCCTACCCACTACACTACCATACCTGGCCTGGGTTACAGTCTCAGTTGATACTGTGGTATTTGAACAAAGAACAAGATGAGATTGAGGAGGATTGTAATTGTTGAACTTTACCTCATATTTGTATTAAGTTCTTATTCAACTCCCTTTCAGTCTGTTTGAGGGCAGACGGAGGCTTTTCTGTGTTTGGCAAAAAATAGAAATGTGTGAAATATCCCAACCCAAACCAGCGTTGAGATATGGTGTAGTGGGTAGAATACCTGCCCTTAAAGTAGTGCTAATGGGGTCAACTCCCAGCCATGATGTTAAAACTTGTTTCTATCAGTAATTGCATATTGTTATTTGTGGAACAGGTATGACGTTTCATCATATCATTGTAATCGTTTGGACACTAGGTAACTAGTATGCACTTTGTTGTCAGGTCTGTGACATGTTTTGGGTTGTGTGAGTGTTTGTGGCTATAGTGTATAGAGTTTGTATAAGATGAGCTGTAGTTTCAGAAAATATATGTAAAAAGTGAGAAAGAACTTTAAACGAATGTGAATGGAGCCACAGTGCAGAATAATGCATAGAGCCACTGTACTGTATGTATTATCACACACATGCATTTCATCCTGGAAACTGTATCAATTCAAGTGCAAGTCTGAGCTTTTTAAATATTGAGAAAATATAATGACATGAATTTAATAGACCCTGCTGAGTGACTACTGTCTTCCATCTCCTACCGGCTCAAGAGGTTCTAGTTGATAGAACTCTTAGTGAGAGATGTTATTGTGACTGCGTCTTTTAACCTCTCGCTTTGAATAGCAAGAGTTTAGATATAAATGTCAAATATTTAAGTCTTTAGTGAAATAATTAGAACTACTTTGTTGTTGACTCAAGTAAAGCATATGCAGCAAACTGTGCATCATTGAAAACCTGATGAGCAGTAGCGTACAATATTAACAACTATGTAAAATTTTTTGTTTATTTTTCTTAGAGAAAATGTTTAAGGTCATAAATGGGAATTGAACTCGAGTCACTTGGTTGAAGGGCATGTATGCTATCCACTATGCTACCACCAAACCTGGTCATATGATTTGAAGAAGACCAAAGAATTGAGGTGGAAGATAAATGTAGAAGTGGACCTCATATGTAGAATAACTTTACAAACTATGATATAATTTTATTTTGCCAAGTGTGTAACTCTGAGGAAATTGAAAGGTGTGATACTGGTTCCAAAAAAATAAGAAGAAGTGGTGGTGTAGTGGTTAACATTTCTTAAAGAAGAAGTTTTACCCGATGACATCACTTCCGGTTTCAACCTGACAACGTCACTTCTGGTTGCGGTTGATGACGCAACTTCCGGTTTTAACCAATGACGTCACTTTCCGGGTACCAGCTGATGTAACTTCTGGGTTTCAAACCAGATGACATCACTTCTGGGCGTCAACCAGATGACATCACTTCCAGCTTGGGCCCAATGACGTCACTTCCAGGTTTCAGCCCGTTGAAGTCACTTCTGGTTTGGCCCCCAATGATGTCACTTCAGGTTTTGACCCGAATGATGCCACTTCCGGTCCCAACCCGACAACATCACTTCCGGGTTTCAAACCCGATGACGTCACTTCTGTATGGTTTGGCTTCCATTGGTATTTTACTCATATGTTTAGGCCATCCTCTACCAATAAGTTGCCTTTCTGATTTAGTCCAATTTGTGGAATGGGCTGCTCGTAGGCAACAAACGTGTACAACATGTGCATTACAAATTCCATAAACTAGCAAATGTAACGGTGTTCATTAATTCCAGCGGCACCGCACAAAAACAAGTCACTTTTGAACTGATAAGAAACATCAGCGGCTGCATGGTAATTTGTGAGTACATTTGCATTTCAAACTTCGATGGTTAAGCGCTAGTTGGGTATTCACGAATAACGGGTTATGTGTAAAACTGAGTATAGACGAAAGGCTTTTGGAGTTGTAAAACAATAGTTATTATGTTAGAGCTGAATCCCTCATCAATTTTGGCTCATATGTGAAGAAAGAGAGAGAGAGAGAGAGAGAGAGAGAGAGAGAGAGACACATGCTTGGTGCCCAGGGCGGCACTTTCACTTTTGAATGCCGTGTCTCAAGTCAGCCCTAACCGCCCATATGTCCGCAGTGGGGAATCCGGAGGCATGAGAGCCTCAGGTCTCCGAGCTGGACAGCACTGGCCCCATCTGGCAACTTACTACTTAGGGCTTGTACATCAGTAAAGGTTTGCTGTGGATGTCCCTTCTAGAGGCGTTATGGGAGTCAAATGGCACATTTTCAATTAGTGTAACCAACTTGAAACAACAGCTCAGTGCTTTCACTGCTGAATTGAAATCTCCAGTTAGTCAGGTTTATTTTCTCTAGATAGTGTCGTCTTATGGTGAATGCATCCACAAGGTACTGTAAAAAAGAGTTACATTTTGATCTGACAGGAACAATATTATGAGGAACTGTCTGAAGCAAGTTAAGAAAACTGAGACCGAGATAGAAAACCGAGAGGTGCTGGGACGGGTTTGAGGATAACGAGGACCATGAAACACAAGCTGTGTTGGTGTAACCTAATACATTTCGAGTACTTTTACTTCTAAATGCATTTGTTCTGTTATATTTGTACCTCTTGTGAAAGTGCTTATTTGATATTTGGACTTCAGTCTTCACACATTATACACTTCATGTCAAAATTTTGTATCTAGCTGAGATGAAAGTTGGAAGGTTACTGGTGAACATGGGCAAATGTTACTCTGGTAAGGCTGGTGGCAGCAGGGAGTCCCACTATTCTACATATGGCTTCTTGCTACACATAATGTTGGGAAGGACAGTTGGGGTTTCCTGACTCTTTAATCCATAAGCAGCAGACTGTAGAGTTAAACGTGGATACCAACAATTTCACTGCACACTAAGAAAACAAAATGGATTGCATTGTTTTGCATTTTCCTATTAGTGTGTAGTTGGTGTTTAGGATTAGCTATTCATGTGATGTTTTGATGTAGAGTTTTGATATAAAAATACCATTTTTAAAAGAGTTTGGTTTTAAATGAAGTGTGTGCTTTACATGAGATGTCTGACTTGTTTTGGATTGTGTGAGTATTTATGGGTATTGTGTATAGAGTTTGAATAAAATGAGCTGTAGTTTCCGAAATCAAGTGTAAGCAGTTAGAAAGAACTGTAATAGAATGTGAATCGAGCAGCACTGCAGAATAATGCTCAGAGACACAGTACTCTACTGTAGGTGTTATCATACACATGCATTTCATTCTGGAAATGATATAATTTCAGTTGTAAAGCTTAGCTTTTCAAATCTTGAGAAAATGTAATAACGTAATTTAATATGCTTAGTCTGGATATCACTGTTTGCCAACTTCTGTGGGAGCAAGAGGTGTCCAACTTAAGGAACTCTTAGTGACTGCTAATTGGGTGGAAGAGTGTGGAGATAATGAAAGAACATTGCCACTTTTGTAACAATGGGATTTTGGAATCGGTTCAGTGGTGAGATTCATGTAACGGGTGCACCCTTTATGCAGTGTCCATGTTTTCCCTGTGTGGGTTTTCTCCAGGTGGTTTGGTTTCCTCTCTGGATGAACATGTTACTTGGATTGTTGATGCTAAATTGTCCCTTGATGTGTGTGTAGCTGGTGCCCTTTCCAGGAATTGTTTCTTGTGCCCAAGACTTTCTGGGATAGACTAATGTTTTTCTGCATCTCTATTCTGGATAAGCAGGGTTAAGGAATGATTTCAGGAAACATTTGTAAATTAATGACTTACCTAAAGATTTCATTCATGAGGTATAAATGGTGGCATAAGAAGTGTACTGGTACCGATATTTAAGAATAAGGTGGATGTGCAGAGCTGTAGTAACTACAGGGGGATAAAATTGATGAGCCATGGCATGAAGTTATGGGAAAGAGTAGTGGAAGCTAGGTTAAGAAGAGAGGTGAGGATTAGTGAGCAGCAGTATGGTTTCATGCCAGGAAAGAGCAACACAGATGTGATGTTTGCTCTGTGGGTGTTCATGGAGAAGTATAGAGGAGGCCAGAAGAGTTGCATTGCGTCTTTGTGGACCTGCAGAAAGCATATGACAGGGTGCCTCAACAGGAGTTGTGGTATTGTATGAGAAAGTTGGAAGTGGCAGAGAAGTATGTAAGAGTTGTACAGGACATGTATGAAGGAAGTGTAACAGTGGTGAGGTCTGTGATAGGAGTGACGGATGCATTCAACGTAGAGGTGGGATTACATCAGGGATCGGCTCTGAGCCCTTTCGCAATGGTGATGGATAGGTTGACAGAAGAGATTAGACAGGAGTCCCTGTGTACTATGATGTTTACTTATGACATTATGATCTGTAGCGAGAGTAGGGAGTAAGTTGAAGAGACCCTAAAGAAGTGGAGATATGCTCTTGAGAGGAAAGGAATGAAGGTCAGTAGGAACAAGACAGAATACATGTGTATAAATGAGAGGGAGGTCAGAGGAATGGTGAGGATGCAGGGAGTAGAATTGGTGAAGGTGGATGAGTTTAAATACTTGGGATCCACAGTACAGAGTAATGGGTATTGTGGAAGAGAGGTGAAGAAGAGAGTACAGGAAGGTTGGAATGGGTGGAGAAAAGTGTCAGGAGTAATTTGTGACAAACGGATATTAGGGAACGTCTACAGGATGGTAGTGAGACCAGCTATATTATATGGGTTGGAGATGGTGGCACTGACTACAAAACAGGAGACAGCTGAAGGTGGCAGAGTTAAAGATGCTAAGATTTGCATTGGGGGGTGACAAGGATGGACAGGATTAGAAACAAGTACATTAGAGGGTCAGGTTGGATGGTTGGAAGACAAAATCAGAGAGGTGAGATTGCGTTGGTTTGGACATGTGCAGTGGAGAGATGCTGGGTATACTGGGAAAAGGATGATAAAGATGGAGCTGCCAGGCAAAAGGAAAAGAGGAAGGCCTAAGAGAAGATTTATGGATGTGGTGAGAGAGGACATGCAGGTAAATTGTTGGATGGGACAGCCCCTTTACTATCCTAATAATTGAGGAAATATAGGGTACGTATAGTGTAAAAATAGTACAATAATTTGAGAAGCCTGAGAATACACTAAAGATGACTGGAAAATTTTCAAAACATATAAACACAAAACATGCAATCCACAGGGCAACTGGCAACGTGTCGGTGTATTTGTGTCTTAAAGGTCGTGTCTTTTTGTATGGACTTGTTTGTATGTGAGCTGTGTTGAATATGTATGCCTACCTCTTTAATAGTATTACCCAGAGTGCTGTTCATTTGATCAAACAGGAAGAAGTGGAATTTCCACATGCTTTAGTGTTGTGCCTATTTGGTAGCAGCAGCAGTGAGCAAGCAACTCTATAAGGGAAAACCAAACAAACTGAATGTTTGAGTTTGAGAGAGGTGAGTACCTGCTAACAAATCTGTTGAGGGTATAACTTAGTGAATTCATTCTTCTTTACCTCATGAACTTTTCCTCTTCTGAAATTAAATTCTGTTAATTTTATCTCTAGGGGTGCCTGGTGGCGCAGTAGTTGGCACTGCAGCCTCACAGCTCAGGTCAAATTTTTGGACACAATTTTTGGTCCAGAAAAATTTGCATACACTTCTGTAGACTTCAGAAACTCTTAAAAGACTATTGCACCTTCATAATCCACTCAAGTTCAATTTCTTCTTGCCCAGTCACTTCAAAGCATTTGACTGAATTCTGCAAAGTTCCCGAACATGTCCCCAATTTCACACGAACTTAAGAAAACAACAATTCAGCCAGGTTCACTCATCACTAGTGAGCACAAACAACACATTGCTGATGCCAAACAAACAGAATAAGTACAAACATACTGTACTAATAATGCAATATGAAATGTATAAAAGAAGGACTTGGCACCAAAAACAGCTTAGTAAAGAAACGTTAGTCTGAGTGAATCTGCCATTCTGAGGAGATTTTCAGGAGCTAATCATTTTCTTGCAACTCCTTTTGAGGAACAATGGGTACAATGATATCACACTTTTCATACCCACTCTATCTGGATGGCATGTCCGGTCATGGTCATTGGAGCCTGGAATATAATGGGAGATCACCAGACAGACAGAAAAATGTGAAAAAAGAATAGTAATAAATGATAACATTTAGTAAAAATTGAACTCAATTTTTGTTAGAACCAGATTATTTTCAAAGCAGAGAAAACTAGGACTCAATTTTGTGCCAGAAGTAAGGTGTCTGTAAGTTTGATTTCTTAATTTACCATGGATGAGGAGGTCCCACTTGGAGTGTAGAGCATTGTGATATTCTTACATTAAATTGGGGTGGAGGTTTCTCCCCCTTAAAGTTTTGAGCACAAACATATATGTTGTGTTTTATGTGTGGTATTGTATATTGTATCGGGTTTGACTCTGTGTTTGGGTTTGTGCGTATTTGTTCTGTCATGGACATGCACCTTGTCCTGCTTTGTGCCATTTGCTTTCTGCGACAGGCTGCAGCTGCCCCGTGACTCTGCCATGGAAATGCTTAGGAAGGTTAGGTTTGGAAGAGGAATGGATGGATAAATGGAAGGATGGATGTTATGGTAATACGAGGTTCCACTCACATAGTAACTGTGATCTCTTAACCTATAAACAGAGTAGATAAAAACATCAGTTAAGAGAAGTGAACAGGATTCATGGAGAAAATTGTTTGTAGATTGTTTTTCCGGTCGCTACTCTGTAGCAGACCTCTCAGTGCATCTCTCCGTGTTTTGTACCTGTTTTTTGTTCTTAAATCGTGTAAAATTGTTTTCTTTTTATTTTCTTTTTCTTTTTACTAGTCTGCAAGTAGTTATTTCTATAAAATGCTTAACAATATTTGCGAAAGTTTCTTATTTTTGATTGTTATCGCCTTTGGAATCCAACGGGACACTAACGCACTACCTGCGCAGGAAATCCCAGATGTGTGGCCGGCGCTGTTCATTTACAGCCGGGATGCGTTGCTATCTATGAGACCAGCTACCAGTTACTCCCCGTGTATTACTAATATACCGGACGAAATAAAATCTTTGAAACCCAGAAAGCGAGGAAAAAGAGGTGGACTACGAGTACGTCTGAGACGGGAAAGTTTTAAAACACCTTTGCCAACCATCATCATGAGCAACTCACAGTCCTTACGAAATAAACTGGACGAGCTGAGAGCATCTGCGCGATACCTCCACGAGTACCGTGAAAGCTGTCTGATGTGCTTTACAGAGACCTGGTTTAAGAATACAGACTCGGATACAGCAGTCGAAGTAGATGGATTTGTTTGCGTACGGCAAGACAGAAATCCAGCTTCTGGTAAGCAGACGGGTGGTGGGGTCTGCCTTTACATTAACAAAAGGTGGTGCAGGAATATCACTGAAAAAGAGCGCATCTGCACTCCAAATATTGAATTACTCACCGTCGGACTTCGCCCATACTATCTACCACGGGAGTTTAATCAGTTATTTGTGACAGTCATTTACATTCCGCCGCATGCTGATGTGGGAGCTGCAGCTGAATCAATTCTTGAAACTGCTCATAAACTAGAAACCAAATCACCTGGTTCTTTTAAGCTTGTGATGGGTGATTTTAATTTATGCAGTCTGGAGTCAGTATTACCAAATTATCATCAATATGTGAATATTAACACTAGAGGGGACGAAACTCTGGACAACTGCTATGGAAATGTCCCTAATGCCTACATATCGCATCACAGAGCAGCCCTGGGTGCGTCTGACCACGTCGTTGTTCATCTTCTCCCGAAGTACAAACAGAAACTGAAACAAGAAAAACCAGCCATACGAACAACACAAAACTGGTGCAAGGAAAGTGTAGAGGAACTGCAGGAATGCTTCTCCAGTACAAATTGGGATCTGCTGACATCCTCACAGTCACTGAATGAGGCCACCTATACTGTCAGCGAAAATATTCAATTCTGTGAGTCTATGATCATTAAGAAAAAATCTGTCAAGGTGTACCTAAACAGTAAGCCATGGATCACTAAAGAGGTTAAAGCATTACTATTGCAAAAGCAACATGCACATCAAGAAAATAAGTTAGAAGATAAGCGAATTTTACAGCAAAGGATTAACAGGTCAATTAAACAAAATAAAAAGATGTATGGGGAAAAAATCAAGAGGTGGTTCAATGATAACAATCCAAAGCAGGTCTGGAAGGGACTAAAAACAATTACAGGACTGGGCCCTAAAATGAATGTGGATTTTCCAGCTGACAAAGACCACAAGCTTTTAGCTGATGAACTGAATAACATTTATGCCAGATTTGAAACAAGTGATTTCAGCACCCAAAATACAGAAATAAAGGAAATGCTTTATAAAAACACCAGGTATTCTGCTGTGATTGGGTTCAGTTTAACTGAAGTGGAAAAAGGTTTGCGGAAGGCCAAAACAAACAGTGCAGTGGGACCAGACGGCATATCAGGTCGGCTCTTAAAGTCTTGCTCTAAGCAGCTCTCCCCAGTTTTTCATTTGCTTTTTAACTGGTCTCTGACCTGTGGTATTGTACCTAATCTGTGGAAACAATCAATCATTACCCCTGTATCTAAGGTTTCTAGGCCAAGCTGTTTAAATGATTACAGACCAGTGGCACTTACATCTATTCCAATGAAATGATTTGAACACTTGGTGAAAAACATTTTAATGACAGAGACAAAGTCTTTTCAAGACAACAGTCAATTTGCTTATTGTGCAAACAGAAGTGTGGAAGATGCTCTGCTTGTTATCTTACATCAAATCTATACCTTTCTTGATCAGCCTGGTTCATATGTCAGAGCACTATTTTTGGATTTTTCTTCAGCGTTCAATACTATACAGCCTCATATACTGATTGGAAAATTAAACAGTATGAATGTAAACCCATTTATCACACTATGGATTCAGAACTTTCTTTTAAATTGTTCACAGACAGTTAAAGTTCAGGACACTTTTTCAATAGCCATTCATTCAAACACAGGAAGTCCACAGGGTTGTGTCTTATCACCATTACTGTTTACTCTGTACACAAGTGACCTGAGACAGAACAATGACCACTGCTCCATTATTAAGTATGCAGATGACACCATGATCATAGGATGCATATCTGGGGAGGATGAAAGCCACTATCTAAATCAAGTGGACTGTATGGTAAACTGGTGCAATAAAAACTCTCTCACTCTGAATGTAAAAAAGACCAAAGAAATGATATTTGATTTTAAGAGACAGAAATCTGTATGTTCACCTATTGTAGTTCTGGGAGAGGAGGTAGAAATAGTGAATGAATATAAATACTTAGGAACTTACCTAGATAACAATCTTAACTGGAATACAAATACAAAAAAATTATTTTCTAAATGCAACCAGCGCTTATTTCTCCTCCATAAACTCAAACTATTTAAAGTAGACAAGGACTTCATGTTGTCCTTCTATCGTAGTATGATCCAGTCCGTGATCACTTTCAGTTTCATTGCCTGGTTTAATAGTCTGACAAATCAAAACTCAAAAAAGCTCCAGTAGATTACGAAGTATGCAGCTAAAGTTATTGGGGCTGATGTAGATGATTTGACTACACACAGTCAGAGGGCAATGCTAAAGAAACTGGAAATCATCTCAAATGATGACAGACATCCATTACATTTAGAACTAAACTTCAGTAAATCAGGAAGGATAGTTGCTTTGAAAACCCACACAAATCGCTCCAGAAACTCCTTTCTTCCTAGTGCCATACGACTTTTCAATAAGAAATATCGGAGATAATGTTTAAGGTTTTGATATATATCCTGTTACCATTTTTTTTTTTTTGGTATAAATATGTTTTATCTAACTGCCTTACCTTAACCTTTCTTATTTCTATTTGTCTGTTTTATTTCATTCTGTCTGTTACCTGTTATTAGATGCAACTGAGAAGGCAAATTTCATGTTTTCCTGTGTAAACATGACTAAATAAAGAAACCTAAACCTAAAATTAACCTATTGGGATTCCATCACTGGTTATTTTAAGGGAAATGCTCCGTTAATAAAGAATAGTCAAGAGCCACTGTTAAAAATGAATCCAAAGATGAATGTTCTTGTGTTACTTTAAAAAATAGTACCACTTTGTGGTCTTGTTTAGTGCAGCATGGCAGACACACTTGTCTCAACTGACCAGCCTCTTTTACAAGTTGGGTTCATTTACACAGTTATAAAGCATTTTCATTACACTAATCAAAGAACAGATAAATGGTGGATTCTGAGCGCCGCACAAATCATGTACTGTACATTAACACCATAATAATAAATATTAAAATAAAAATGACATTTGAGTTTAAGAGATGAAATCTGTATGTTCACCCTTAGTGTTCATTGGTGAAATTTAGCATTGCATTTTTCGATTGAATATGCAGCATTTTCCAGAGACCTTGTTCATTGAATATATTACTGGAAATGCATTGTGTGGCCGGTTTAGGCGAATATTTTTTTCTAAGTGTTCTTGGTGTAGCTGATGGCAGTTGTGTTATGAGGATGCCTCGATGATGGGCCATTAGTGAGAACAGATGCCACTTGCTGCTGGTTTGGCAGTTATTATACTGGAGAATTGTGTGGTGGTTCTAGTGGTAAAGAGGAACAATTCCACACCTCAATAATGAAATGCGTTGAAGCTCATTATTATTTTTATAGTAGTATATATAGCTTTGTTTTGTCACAAATCACATTAATGTTGAGAGCCCTGTAGGATTGTGCATCATCTGCCCATTTCTTGAAAATCCTTGAGGAACCTTAGACTGTCCTTAAGAAATATTGTTACATTCATGGAAAATCCCAGAAGAAGTGGCGTGGAGTAATTTTCTATTTACAAAAAATTTGTCAGTCGTGGATGGGAATTGAACTTACAGTTCCTGGTTGAGAGACGTGTATCCTACCCACTACACTACCATACCTGGCCTGGGTTACAGTCTCAGTTGATACTGTGGTATTTGAACAAAGGACAAGATGAGATTAAGGAGGATTGTAATTGTTGAACTTTACCTCATATTTGTATTAAGTTCTTATTCAACTCCCTTTCAGTCTGTTTGAGGGCAGACGGAGGCTTTTCTGTGTTTGGCAAAAAATAGAAATGTGTGAAATATCCCAACCCAAACCAGCATTGAGATATGGTGTAGTGGGTAGAATACCTGCCCTTAAAGTAGTGCTAATGGGGTCAACTCCCAGCCTTGATGTTAAAACTTGTTTCTATCAGTAATTGCATATTGTTATTTGTGGAACAGGTATGACGTTTCATCATATCATTGTAATCGTTTGGACACTAGGTAACTAGTGTGCACTTTGTTGTCAGGTCTGTGACATGTTTTGAGTTGTGTGAGTGTTTGTGGCTATAGTGTATAGAGTTTGTATAAGATGAGCTGTAGTTTCAGAAAATATATGTAAAAAGTGAGAAAGAACTTTAAACGAATGTGAATGGAGCCACAGTGCAGAATAATGCATAGAGCCACTGTACTGTATGTATTATCACACACATGCATTTCATCCTGGAAACTGTATCAATTCAAGTGCAAGTCTGAGCTTTTTAAATATTGAGAAAATATAATGACATGAATTTAATAGACCCTGCTTAGTGACTACTGTCTTCCATCTCCTACCGGCTCAAGAGGTTCTAGTTGATAGAACTCTTAGTGAGAGATGTTATTGTGACTGCGTCTTTTAACCTCTCGCTCTGAATAGCAAGAGTTTAGATATAAATGTCAAATATTTAAGTCTTTAGTGAAATAATTGGAACTACTTTGTTGTTGACTCAAGTAAAGCATATGCAGCAAAGTGTGCATCATTGAAAACCTGACGAGCAGTAGCGTACAATATTAACAACTATGTAAAATGTTTTGTTTATTTTTCTTAGAGAAAATGTTTAAGGTCATAAATGGGAATTGAACTTGAGTCACTTGGTTGAAGGGCATGTATGCTATCCACTATGCTACCACCAAACCTGGTCAGTTGATACTGTACATCATACTGTATGATTTGAAGAAGACCAAAGAATTGAGGTGGAAGATAAATGTAGAAGTGGACCTCATATGTAGAGTAACTTTACAAACTATAATTTTATTTTGCCCAGTGTGTAACTCTGAGGAAATTGAAAGGTGTGATACTGTTTCCAAAAAAATAAGAAGAAGTGGTGGTGTAGTGGTTAACATATCTGCCCTTAAAGAAGAAGTTTTACCCGATGACATCACTTCCGGTTTCAACCTGACAACGTCACTTCCGATTGCGGTTGATGACGCAACTTCCGGTTTTAACCAATGAT
Source organism: Erpetoichthys calabaricus (assembly GCF_900747795.2). Taxonomy (NCBI): domain Eukaryota; kingdom Metazoa; phylum Chordata; class Cladistia; order Polypteriformes; family Polypteridae; genus Erpetoichthys; species Erpetoichthys calabaricus. The sequence continues at coordinate 74,246,120 of NC_041401.2, forward strand.
GTCACTTTCCGGGTACCAGCTGATGTAACTTCTGGGTTTCAAACCAGATGACATCACTTCCGGGCGTCAACCAGATTACATCACTTCCAGCTTGGGCCCAATGACGTCACTTCTAGGTTTCAGCCCGTTGAAGTCACTTCCGGTTTGGCCCCTAATGATGTCACTTCAGGTTTTGACCTCAATGATGCCACTTCCGGTCCCAACCCGACGACATCACTTCCGGGTTTCAAACCCGATGACATCACTTCTGGGTTTCAACTAGATGGCATCACTTCCGGTTTGGACCCGATGACATCATTTTCTGGGTGTCAGCCTGTTGTCGTCACTTCCGGTTTGGACCCCGATGACGTCAGTTCCATTTTTTACCCCCGATGTTGTCACTTCCATTTTTGACCCCGATGATGTTACTTCCGGGTACCAGCTGATGTCACTTCCGTTTTTTTTATTTTTGCATTTCCTTATAGTCTTATTTTTGTAGATGTGTGCTAATGTAGAACAATTGAGATTAGGAAGGTTTGTGTTGTCAGCATCCTATCAGTCATTTGGAAGGTTTATGGACAGCCTGGCTGTGTGCTGAGGTAAATAACTGGAGTAGTAATCTGAAATTATCAAATAGTTGTGCCATTCGTGCTCACATAGGTCCATAGCAACTCTTTTCCAAGGTCGCTCCAAGTGATGTGGAAATGAGAGGTTCTATTTTCTGAGTTCTTCGCAGTTCTCGGCACACATGACATAATGTCACAAATTTATTTATTTCTTTAGAAAGACCAGGCCACCATACTGATGATTATGCTCTGATCCTACATTTTGTCAGGCCCTGGTGCCCTTCATGAATTTTCTAAAGAATTTCATCTCTCATAATATTCAGTACCACAATCCTGCTCCCTCGTATTTCGACAGTTCTGATTTCACCGGAATGTATGGTTTGGCTTCCATTGGTATTTTACTCATATGTTTCACTTTTGAATGCCGTGTCTCAAGTCAGCCCTAACCGCCCATATGTCCGCAGTGGGGAATCCGGAGGCATGAGAGCCTCAGGTCTCCGAGCTGGACAGCACTGGCCCCATCTGGCAACTTACTACTTAGGGCTTGTACATCAGTAAAGGTTTGCTGTGGATGTCCCTTCTAGAGGCGTTATGGGAGTCAAATGGCACATTTTCAATTAGTGTAACCAACTTGAAACAACAGCTCAGTGCTTTCACTGCTGAATTGAAATCTCCAGTTAGTCAGGTTTATTTTCTCTAGATAGTGTCGTCTTATGGTGAATGCATCCACAAGGTACTGTAAAAAAGAGTTACATTTTGATCTGACAGGAACAATATTATGAGGAACTGTCTGGAGCAAGTTAAGAAAACTGAGACCGAGATAGAAAACCGAGAGGTGCTGGGATGGGTTTGAGGATAACGAGGACCATGAAACACAAGCTGTGTTGGTGTAACCTAATACATTTCGAGTACTTTTACTTCTAAATGCATTTGTTCTGTTATATTTGTACCTCTTGTGAAAGTGCTTATTTGATATTTGGACTTCAGTGTTCACACATTATACACTTCATGACAAAATTTTGTATCTAGCTGAGATGAAAGTTGGAAGGTTACTGGTGAACATGGGCAAATGTTACTCTGGTAAGGTCGGTGGCAGCAGAGAGTCCCACTATTCTACATATGGCTTCTTGCTACACATAATGTTGGGAAGGACAGTTGGGGTTTCCTGACTCTTTAATCCATAAGCAGCAGACTGCAGAGTTAAACATGGATACCAACAATTTCACTGCACACTAAGAAAGCAAAATGGATTGCATTGTTTTGCATTTTCCTATTAGTGTGTAGTTGGTGTTTAGGATTAGCTATTCATGTGATGTTTTGATGTAGTGTTTTGATATAAAAATACCATTTTTAAAAGAGTTTGGTTTGAATGAAGTGTGTGCTTTACATGAGATGTCTGACTTGTTTTGGATTGTGTGAGTGTTTATGGGTATTGTGTATAGAGTTTGGATAAAATGAGCTGTAGTTTCCGAAATCAAGTGTAAGCAGTTAGAAAGAACTGTAATAGAATGTGAATCGAGCAACACTGCAGAATAATGTTCAGAGACACTGTACTCTACTGTAGGTGTTATCATACACATGCATTTTATTCTGGAAATGATATCATTTCAGTTGTAAATCTTAGCTTTTCAAAGCTTGAGAAAATGTAATGATGTAAATTTAATATGCTTAGTCTGGTGATCACTGTTTGCCAACTTCTGTTGGAGCAAGAGGTGTCCAACTTAAGGAACTCTTAGTGACTACTAATTAGGTGGAAGAGTGTGGAGATAATGAAAGAACATGTCACTTTTGTAACAATGGGATTTTGGAATCGGTTCAGTGGTGAGATTCATGTAATGGGTGCACCCTTTGTGCATTGTCCATGTTTTCCCTGTGTGGGTTTTCTCCAGGTGGTCTGGTTTCCTCTCACAGTCCACGGATGAGCATGTTACTTGGATTGTTGATGCTAAATTGTCCCTTGATGTATGTGTAGCTGGTGCCCTTTCCAGGGATTGTTTCTTGTGCCCAAGACTTTCTGGGATAGACTCCAGTTTCTCTGCATTTCTATTCTAGATAAGCAGGGTTAAGGATTGACTTCAGGAAACATTTGTAAATGAATGACTTACCTAAAGATTTCATTCATGAGGTATGGATGGTGGCATAAGAAGTGTACTGGTACTGATATTTAAGAATAAGGAGGATGTGCAGAGCTGTAGTAACTACAGGGAGATAAAATTGATGAACCACGGCATGAAGTTATGGGAAAGAGTAGTGGAAGCTAGGTTAAGAAGAGAGGTGAGGATTAGTGAGCAGCAGTATGGTTTCATGCCAGGAAAGAGCAACACAGATGTGATGTTTCCTCTGAGGGTGTTCATGGAGAAGTCTAGAGTAGGCCAGAAGGAGTTGCATTGCGTCTTTGTGGACCTGCAGAAAGCATATGACAGGGTGCCTCAACAGGAGTTGTGGTATTGTATGAGGAAGTTGGAAGTGGCAGAGAAGTATGTAAGAGTTGTACAGGATATGTACGAGGGAAGTGTGACAGTGGTGAGTTCTGCAGTAGGCGTGACGGATGCATTAAATGTAGAGGTGGGATTACATCAGGGATCAGATCTGAGCCCATTCTTATTTGCAATGGTGATGGACAGGTTGACAGAAGAGATTAGACAGGAGTCCCTGTGGACTATGATGTTTGCTGATGACATTGTGATCTGTAGCGAGAGTAGGGAGTAAGTTGAAGAGACCCTAGAGAAGTGGAGATATGCTCTTGAGAGGAAAGGAATGAAGGTCAGTAGGAACAAGACAGAATACATGTGTGTAAATGAGAGGGAGGTCAGAGGAATGGTGAGGATGCAGGGAGTAGAACTGGGGAAGGTGGATGAGTTTAAATACTTGGGATCCATAGTACAGAGTAACGGGTATTGTGGAAGAGAGGTGAAGAAGAGAGTACAGGAAGGTTGGAATGGGTGGAGAACAGTGTCAGGAATAATTTGTGACAAACGGATATTAGGGAAGGTCTACAGGATGGTAGTGAGACCAGCTATATTATATGGGTTGGAGATGGTGCGTCACCGTGCCGCCTTGTCTTTTAATATATGACAATTAAATAAAGATGTAATGTTTACCAAGTTGTACTGTAATACAACATGGATTCCAGCAGCTTGACACTTAACTTCACAGGTGTTTAATCTGAACATATTGCACTTTAATGTGCTTTTTGAACTATGAGAGATGTTGGTGATGATTTGTTCTTGTGGCTTCTCAATGTGAATATCAGGAGTGTACACATAAATGTGGATTGGTGAAGCCTTTAATGAGGTAATGAAGAACATATTGTGTGTGTGGAATTGACTAAGCCTTGACAGGAAAATAAAGCATAATCAAATGAGACACAGAAAACCTAAAAAGGTGTGTCATGGAGGAATAACAAATATGGATGAGTTGTTTTTTTTTTATTTTGTTTAATTTAAGGAAAGAAAACGCTGGTCATCTGTGGGAATTGAACACAGAGGTGTTGGTTCATAGACGTGTATCCTATCCACTAGGCTACTGTTAAAACTGGTCAGCACCTCTTTCTCAGGTGATACTGTACATTATACTGTATAATTAGAACAAAGAGCATTTCATTGAGATGGAAGGTAATAATGTAATGTTACCTTATATATATATATAGTTGTAAAAGTCACTTTTCATTATTTTTTGGGAGAAGGTGGAGGGCACCATGTGATTGTCAAGAAATAGTAAAGTTTTATCTGTGCCAAATATTCTCCACCAATTTGTGGTGTAGTGGTTAGCATATCCACCTTTAAATGAAAAACTGTGTGGTCAAATCCTGCCCACAAAAGATTTTTATTTCACAATCTGTCATTGGTTGTTTTGTATGTGGGTGAGGTGATAGTTTGTCAGGCATTACCTAAAGTTACTTGGGTGATGTGGAATACAATGATGTATTCATTTTTATCATTATGAAATATTTTCTCAGGTATTGTCCATTGTTATTTGGAGAGCAACTACAAGGTGTCAGCATGAAAACATTTCACTATACTGGTGACAAGGTAAATATAGAGTAATGTGTTGAAACCTGGATTTTCAACAGATGTAGTTGTAATTCTGGGCCTTAAAAATTGGAAATTTTGAAAATGGTATGTGTCCATTGCTAATTATGTGTTTCTGTGAAAATAACAAGGAACTGTAGCTATGGGAGAAATACAGAAAATTCAGTTGGGGTTGCCACACTATGACAGAAGGTGTAGTGGTTAGTGGTAGTTGTGTGTTAATAATTTCTGTGATGTCACCCTACGGGTTCCTGAGTCATGGACGAGCAGTAAATTGTTGGATGGGACAGCCCCTTTACTATCCTAATAATTGAGGAAATATAGGGTAAGTATAGTGTAAAAATAGTACAATAATTTGAGAAGCCTGAGAATACACTAAAAATGACTGGAAATTTTTCAAAACATATAAACACAAAACATGCAATCACAGGGCAACTGGCAATGTGTCAGTGTATTTGCGTCTTAAAGGTCGTGTCTTTTTGTATGGACTTGTATGTGAGCTGTGTTGAATATGTATGCCTACCTCTTTAATAGTATTACCCAGAGTGCTGTTCATTTGATCAAACAGGAAGAAGTGAAATTTCCACATGCTTTAGAGTTGTGCCTATTTGGTAGCAGCAGCAGTGAGCAAGCAACTCTATAAGGGAAAACCAAACAAACTGAATGTTTGAGTTTGAGAGAGGTGAGTACCTGTTAACAAATCTGTCGAGGGAATAACTTAGTGAATTCATTCTTCTTTACCTCATGAACTTTTCCTCTTCTGAAATTAAATTCTGTCAATTTTATCTCTAGGGGTGCCTGGTGGCGCAGTAGTTGGCACTGCAGCCTCACAACTCAGGTCACATTTTTGGACACAATTTTTAGTCCAGAATAATTTGCAAACACTTCTGTAGACTTCAGAAACTCTTAAAAGACTATTGCACCTTCATAATCCACTCAAGTTCAATTTCTTCTTGCCCACTGACTTCAATGCATCTGACTGAATTCTGCAAAGTTCCCGAACATGTCCCCAATTTCACAGAACTTAGGAAAAAAACAATTCAGCCAGGTTCACTCATCACTAGTGAGCACAAACAACACATTGCTGATGCCAAACAAACAGAATAAGTATAAACATATTGTACTAGAAATGCAATATGAGATGTACATAAGAAGGATTTGTCTCCAAAAACAGCTTAGTAAAGAAACGTTAGTCTGAGTGAATCTGCCATTCTGAGGAGAATTTCAGGAGCTAATCATTTTTTTGAGACTCCTTTTGAGGATCAATGGGCACAATGATATCACACTTTTCATACCCACTCTACCTGGATGGTGTGTCCGGTTATGGTCACTGGAGCCTGGAAGTTAATGGGAGATCACCAGACAGACAGAAAAATGTGAAAAACACTAGCAATAAACGATAAAATTTTGTAAAAATTGAACTCAATTGTTGTTAGAAGCAGATTATTTTCAAAGTATAGAAAACTCAATTATGTGCCAGAAGTAAGGTGTCTGTAAGTTTGATTTCTTAATTTTTCACGGATAAGGAGGTCCCACTTGGAGTGTAGAGCATTGTGATATTCTTACATTAAATTGGGGTGGAGGTTTCTCCCTCTTAAAGTTTTGAGCACAAACATATATGTAGTGTTTTATGTGTGATATTGTATATTGTATCGGGTTTGACTCTGTGTTTGGGTTTGTGCCTATTTGTTCTGTAATGGACAGGCACCTTGTCCTGCTTTGTGCCGTTTGCTTTCTGCGACAGGCTGCAGCTGCCCCGTGACCCTGCCCTGGAAAAGCTAAGGAAGCTTAGGTTTGGTACAGGAACAGATGGATAAATGGAGGGATGGATGTTATGGTAATACAACATCCCACTCACATAGTAACTGTGATCTCTTAACCTATGAACAGAGTAGACAAAAACGTCATTTAACAGGAATGAACAGGTTTCATGGAGAAAATAAACCTATTGGGATTCCATGATTGGTTATGTTAGGGGAAATGCTCCGTAAATAAAGAATAGTCATGAGCCGCTGTTAAAAATGAATCCAAAGATGAATGTCCTTGTGTTACTTTAAAAAATGGTGCCACTTTGTTGTCTTGTTTAGTGCAGCATGGCAGACACACTTGTCTCAACTGAGCAACCTCTTTTACAAGTTGGGTTCATTTACACAGGTATAAAGCATTTTCATTACACTAATCAAAGAACAGATAAATGGAATGGTCTTCAAACAGACCTATCTCTTGAGTATTATCTCAAAGTTACAAATAGTTATACAGAATAAAACTCTGGTAAATATCTGGTTCATAGAATAAGACTTCTTATTTGTAAACTAGCTCTATTTTGTAGCTTTGCCTGGGATGTTTGATAAGAGAGTGGGTGTTATTTATACTGCTGTTAATCAGATGTATCAGAAGTGCTGTGTAAGTAAGAACTTTTCTTTACACAATGTTTGTAGATTTTGTTTTTTTATTTTTACCATTAGGTAAGTATTATTGTTTCTGCATCTACTTTTCTCTACTTCCCTTTTTTGCTTTTTGTGTCTACACTCACAACCACAGCACTTGGCACCATCACTGGAGCTTTACAGTGAGTACTAACCTTTGAGCTTTGTGTCTTCCTTGAGCTTCCGTGAACTTTGTCCTTCAGTTTCACACCTCACTGTACATGCTAATCATGATCCTGTCTCTTTATTCCTGCCAGGAGCATCGCCCCCTTCTTAGTTTTCATTCCAAACAATTGGTTAGTGGTGCTATTTATGTGGCCTATCCATCCCTTCATTTGCATGGATAGGCCCATTCTAAGCGCTGCACAAAGCATGTACATTAACACCATAATAATAAATATTAAAATAAAAATGACATTTGAGTTTAAGAGGTGAAATCTGCATGTTCACCCTTAGTGTTCATTGGTGAAATTTAGCAAAGCATTTTTCAAATGAATTTGCAGCATTTTCCGGAGACCTTGTTCATTGAATATATTCCTGGAATGCATTGTGTGGCCGGTTTAGGCGAATATTTTTTTCTAAATGTTCTTGGTGTAGTTGATGGCAATTGTGTTATGAGGATGCCTCGATGATGGGCCATTAGTGAGAACAAATGCCACTTGCTGCTCGTTTGGCAGTGATTGTACTGGAGAATTGTGTGGTGGTTCTAGTGGTAAAGAGGGACAATTGCACACCTCAATAATGAAATGTGTTGAAGCTCATTATTATTTTTATAATAGTACATATAGCTTTGTTTTGTCACTAAATATGATCTATTTTGTAATTGAGGATTTGTCTGTAAAACTCATTCCAAAATAGGGAAGTGTGGTCTGGTGCTGGAAGAAATGACTTTCATACAGATGGCTCCGGTTACAAAAAATGTATAGCAAATCACATTAATGTTAAGAGCCCTGTAGGATTGTGCATCGTCTGCCCATTTCTTGAAAATCCTTGAGGAACCTTAGATTGTCCTTAAGAAATATTGTTGCATTCATGGAAAATCCCAGAAGAAGTGGCGTGGAGTAATTTTCTATTTCCGAAAAATTTGTCAGTCGTGGATGGGAATTGAACTTACACTTCCTGGTTGAGAGACGTGTATCCTACCCACTACACTACCATACCTGGCCTGGGTTACAGTCTCAGTTGATACTGTGGTATTTGAACAAAGAACAAGAAGAGATTGAGGAAGATTGTAATTGTTGAACTTTACCTCATATTTGTATTAAGTTCTTATTCAACTCTCTTTCAGCCTGTTTCAGGGTAGACAGAGGCTTTTCTGTTTTTGACAAAAAATAGAAATGTGTGAAATATCCCAACCCAAACCAGCATTGAGATATGGTGTAGTGGGTAGAATATCTGCCCTTACAGTAGTGCTAATGGGGTCAATTCCCATCCATGATGTTAAAACTTGTTTCTATCAGTAATTGCATGCTGTTATTTGTGGAGCAGGTATGATGTTTCATTATATCATTGTAATCTTTTGAACACTAGGTAACTAAAGACTAAATTTGCATCACTTGGATTTTCAATAGAATCTCTGTGATCCTGGACTATTATCAAAATGTGACATGAAAACTGTGACATGTAGTGTGTGCTTTGATGTGTGTTGTGCTTCTCTTCAAATGACATTAAATTTACGTAATAGATATGTAGAAATTTTGAAAATCATGGTGTCCAGGTCAGGTGGTGTAGAGGGAAGTGGTCGTTGGTTCTCAGTGATTCATGCAATCTCATCCCACAGGTTCAAGTCCAGGAGGAGTCACTCCTTGAGGCCTGGAAGAGCAGAGAAGGGTAAGCAGAGACAAGAGACTCACACCACTGTTGTGTTTGACAATGAAAGTTTTTTTTCATAGGTTGTACCATCAGAGTATCCATCCATCCATCCATCCATTGTCTCCTGCTTATCCGAGGTCGGGTCGCGGGGGCAGCAACTTGAGCAGAGATGCCCAGACTTCCCTCTCCCCGGCCACTTCTTCTAGCTCTTCTGGGAGAATCCCAAGGCGTTCCCAGGACAGTCGAGAGACATAGTCCCTCCAGCGTGTCTTGGGTCTTCCCCGGGGCCTCCTCCCGGTTGGACGTGCCCAGAACACCTCACCAGGGAGGCGTCCAAGAGGCATCCTGATCAGATGCCCGAGCCACCTCATCTGACTCCTCTCGATGCGGAGGAGCAGCGGCTCTACTCTGAGCCCCTCCCGGATGACTGAGCTTCTCACCCTATCTTTAAGGGAAAGCCCAGACACCCTGCGGAGGAAACTCATTTCAGCCGCTTGTATTCGCGATCTCGTTCTTTCGGTCACTACCCATAGCTCATGACCATAGGTGAGGGTAGGAACATAGATCGACTGGTAAATTGAGAGCTTCGCCTTGCGGCTCAGCTCCTTTTTCACCACGACAGACCGATGCAATGCCCGCATTACTGCGGATGCCGCACCGATCCACCTGTCGATCTCACGCTCCATTCTTCCCTCACTCGTGAACAAGACCCCGAGATACTTGAACTCCTCCACTTGGGGCAGGATCTCGCTACCAACCCTGAGAGGGCACTCCACCCTTTTCCGGCTGAGGACCATGGTCTCGGATTTGGAGGTGCTGATTCTCATCCCAGCCGCTTCACACTCGGCTGCGAACCGATCCAGAGAGAGCTGAAGATCACGGCCTGATGAAGCAAACAGGACAACATCATCTGCAAAAAGCAGTGACCCAATCCTGAGCCCACCAAACTGGACCCCCTCAACACCCTGGCTGCGCCTAGAAATTCTGTCCATAAAAGATATGAACAGAATCGGTGACAAAGGGCAGCCCTGGCGGAGTCCAACTCTCACTGGAAACGGGTTCGACTTACTGCCGGCAATGCGGACCAAGCTCTGGCACCGATCGTACAGGGACTGAACACCCTTATCAGGGGGGCTGGTACCCCATACTCTCGGAGTACCCCCCACAGGATTCCCCGAGGGACACGGTCGAATGCCTTTTCTAAGTCCACAAAACACATGTAGACTGGTTGGGCAAACTCCCATGCACCCTCCAGGACCCTGCTAAGGGTATAGAGCTGGTCCACTGTTCCGCGACCAGGACGAAAACCACACTGTTCCTCCTGAATCCGAGGCTCGACTATCCGACGGACCCTCCTCTCCAGGACCCCTGAATAGACTTTTCCAGGGAGGCTGAGGAGTGTGATCCCTCTGTAGTTGGAACACACCCTCCGATCCCCCTTCTTAAAGAGGGGGACCACCACCCCGGTCTGCCAATCCAGAGGCACTGTCCCTGATGTCCATGCGATGTTGCAGAGGCGTGTCAGCCAAGACAGTCCTACAACATCCAGAGCCTTGAGGAACTCCGGGCGTATCTCATCCACCCCCGGGGCCCTACCACCAAGGAGTTTTTTGACCACCTCGGTGACCTCAGTCCCAGAGATGGGGGAGCCCACCTCTGAGTCCCCAGGCTCTGCTTCCTCATTGGAAGGCATGTTAATGGGATTGAGGAGGTCTTCGAAGTATTCCCCCCACCGACCCACAACATCCCGAGTCGAGGTCAGCAGCGCACCATCCCCACCATATACCAAGGAGGTCGGGTGCAGTGTGAGTTGGGTGGTGGCCGAAGGCGGGGACCTTGGCGGTCCGATCCTCGGCTACAGAAACTGGCTCTTGGGACGTGGAATGTCACCTCTCTGAAGGGGAAGGAGCCTGAGCTAGTGCGCGAAGTTGAGAGGTTCCGGCTAGATATAGTCGGACTCACCTCGACGCACAGCTTGGACTCTGGAACCAATCTCCTTGAGAGGGGCTGGACTCTCTACCACTCTGGAGTTGCCCCCGGTGAGAGGCGCCGAGCAGGTGTGGTTATACTTATTGCCCCCCAACTTGGAGCCTGTACATTGGGGTTTACCCCGGTGGACGAGAGGGTAGCCTCCCTTCGCCTTCGGGTGGGGGGACGGGTCCTAACTGTTGTTTGTGCGTATGCACCGAACAGCAGTTCGGAGTACCCACCCTTTTTGGAGTCCCTGGAGGGGGTGCTAGAGGGCATACCTTCTGGGGACTCCCTCGTTCTGCTGGGAGACTTCAATGCTCACGTGGGCAATGACAGTGAGACCTGGAAGGGCGTGATTGGGAGGAATGGCCCCCCTGATCTGAACCCGAGCGGTGTTTTGTTATTGGACTTCTGTGCTCGTCACGGATTGTCCATAACGAACACCATGTTCAAGCATAGGGGTGTTCATATGTGCACTTGGCACCAGGACACCCTAGGCCTCAGTTCGATGATCGACTTTGTGGTCGTGTCGTCGGACTTGCGGCCACATGTCTTGGACACTCGGGTGAAGAGAAGGGCGGAGCTGTCAACTGATCACCACCTGGTGGTGAGTTGGCTTCGATGGTGGGGGAGGATGCCGGTCAGGCGTGGTAGGCCCAAACGTGTTGTGAGGGTCTGCTGGGAACGTCTGGCAGAGCCCCCTGTCAGAAGTAGCTTCAACTCCCACCTCCGGCAGAACTTCGACCACATCCCGAGGGAGGTGGGGGACATTGAGTCCGAATGGGCCATGTTCCGTGCCTCTATTGTTGAGGCAGCTGACCGGAGCTGTGGCCGTAAGGTGGTCGGTGCCTGTCGTGGCGGCAATCCCCGAACCCGCTGGTGGACACCGGCGGTGAAGGATGCCGTCAAGCTGAAGAAGGAGTCCTACAGGACCCTTTTGTCCTGTGGGACCCCGGAGGCAGCTGATAGGTACCGGCAGGCCAAGAGGAATGCGGCTTTGGTGGTTGCTGAGGCAAAAACTCGGGCGTGGGAGGAGTTTGGGGAGGCCATGGAGAATGACTTTCGGACGGCTTCGAGGAGATTCTGGTCCACCATCAGAGTATGCATATATATATATATATATATATATATATATATATATATATATATATATACACATACACAGTTGTGCTTGAAAGTTTGTGAACCCTTTAGAATTTTCTATAATTCTGCATAAATGTGACCTAAAACATCATCAGATTTTCACTCAAGTCCTAAAAGTAGATAAAGAGAAACCAGTTAAACAAATGAGACAAAAATATTATACTTGGTCATTCATTTATTAAGGAAAATGATCGAATATTACATATTTGTGAGTGGCAAAAGTATGTGAACCTTTGCTTTCAGTATCTGGTGTGACCCCCTTTTGCAGCAATAACTGCAACTAAACGTTTCCAGTAACTGTTGATCAGTCCTGCACACCGGCTTGGAGGAATTTTAGCCCATTCCACTGTACAGAACAGCTTCACCTCTGGGATGTTGGTGGGTTTCCTCACATTAACTGCTCGCTTCAGGTCCTTCCACAACATTTCAATTGGATTAAGGTCAGGACTTTGACTTGGCCATTATTAACCATTATTTCGTAGAACGACTTGTGTGCTTAGGGTCGTTGTCTTGCTGCATAACCCACCTTCTCTTGAGATTCAGTTCATGGACAGATGTCCTGACATTTTCCTTTAGAATTCTCTGATATAATTCAGAATTCATTGTTCCATCAATGAAGGCAAGCCGTCCTGGCCCAGATGCAGCAATACAGGCCCAAACCATGATACTACCACCACCATGTTTCACAGATGGGATAAGGTTCTTGTGCTGGAATGCAGTGTTTTCCTTTCTCCAAACATAACGCTTTCATTTAAACCAAAAAGTTCTATTTTGGTCTCATCTGTCCACAAAACATTCTTCCAATAGCCTTCTGGTTTGTCCACGTGATCTTTAGCAAACTGCAGACAAGCAGCAATGTTTTTTTGGAGAGCAGTGGCTTTTTCCTCGCAACCCTGCCATGCACACCATTGTTGTTCAGTGTTCTCCTGATGGTGGACTCATGAACATAAACATTAGCCAATGTGAGAGAAGCCTTCAGTTGCTTAGAAGTTACCCTGGGGTCCTTTGTGACCTCAACGACTATTACACGCCTTGCTCTTGGAGTGATCTTTGTTGGTCGACCACTCCTGGGGAGGGTAACAATGGTCTTGAATTTCCTCCATTTGTACACAATCTGTCTGACTGTGGATTGGAGGAGTCCAAACTCTTTAGAGATGGTTTTGTAACCTTTTCCAGCCTGATGAGCATCAACAACTCTTCTTCTGAGGTCCTCAGAAATCTCCTTTGTTGGTGCCATGATACACTTCCACAAACATGTGTTGTGAAGAGCAGACTTTGATAGATCCCTGTTCTTTAAATAACACAGGGTGCCCACTCACACCTGATTGTCATCCCATTGATTGAAAACACCTGACTCGAATTTCACCTTCAAACTAACTGCTAATCCTAGAGGTTCACATACTTTTGCCACTCACAAATATGTAATATTCGATCATTTTCCTCAATAAATAAATGACCAAGTGTAATTATTTTGTCTCATTTGTTTAACTGGTTTCTCTTTATCTACTTTTAGGACTTGAGTGAAAAGCTGATGATGTTTTAGGTCATATTTATGCAGAAATATAGAAACTTCTAAAGGGTTCACAAACTTTCAAGCACAACTGTATATGGGGTAAAGCCACATAATGGATGAAGTAAACATGCTTGTCAATATAAGTTTTCATGGGACTAATTCTGTGGCCAAACAGGCAGTAAACGCTGCATAACTTTTAACTTAAAATGTGTTTCCTTTTTATGTAAACTGCACATACAGTATATTTTTTCTTTATTTGCTGGATGTCTCTGCGTGGCTGTAGCTGTTTCCTGAACTGTTTGTTTGAATGTTGCAGTTGTTCTTATTTGCACACTCACTTGTCCTGCATATTGGCAGACAATTGTCAATAGTTAGAGCTCAGTGTTTTTTTTCCTAAGCCAGTGGCACAAAACTGTTAACGCACATCCAGCAGTTTGCTCTCTGCACTAATCCGTTAAACACTTCCTGCTCAACACATCACATAGTGTTCAATTTCTAAGCACAAATTTCATGATCAACTCTCATATTATATTTTCATAATGCTAAGTTAGATAATTCTTACGTTTGGATATCAGCAAACTTAACACAGAGCTCCACTGAGCAAACACTGCAGATCTTTTCTCCACACTTCTCTACCAATGCTATCCAGTGTGAAATGGAGCACCATTGAGGCAACCGACAGTGTTTGAGAGGAAGGAGAGAGGAGAGAGGCAGAGAAGAAAAGGAAGGCTATTTTGGTAACAGTGGGATTTTGAAATACATTCAGTGGTGAGATTCAAATACCCTTTGCCCTTTGTGGAGTTTGCATGTTTTCCCTGTGTTGGTTTTCTCCAGATTTTCTGGTTTCTTATCATAGTCCATAGACATGCTTTTTGAACTATAAGAGATATTCTTGATGATTGGTTCTGGTGGCTGCTCACTGTGAATATCATGATTATGCTGATAAATGTGGATGGTCTACTTTTGTTTTGAGCTAACGAGAATCACATTGTGATTGTGGAAGTCATTGAGCTGTGAACATAGAATCAGGCTTATTCAAGTGATTTTTACAGAGCTAAGTGTGCATCATGGGAAAAAGTACCAGACTTGGTGTGGACTAATGGAAGATACATTTGTGGACATTTGTTATTAAAGAGAAATTTGTCTGTCTTACATTGGAATTGAATTTGAATAAAGAACAAGAGATTGAAGTGACAGCTAATTGTTTAACTTTACCTCATATTTGTGTTGAGTTCTTTCCTTACTTTTAGTCTATTTGGGTGCATATGGAGGCCATTTAATGATTGACAAAATTTTGAAAGTTGTAAAGTTGGACTAGTGAGTAGGGCACCTGCCCTTAAAGCAGTGGTAATGGGTTCAGTTCCCTGCCATGTAAAACTTGTTTCTGTTTATATTTATTATTGTCTATATTATCAGTGGATGGGGCCTAATCTATCAGCAGGAGCAGGTATGAGGTGTCTGTGTGAAAGTATCATTGTAATCCTTTGGAGATCAAGTAACTGATAGATTTTTATCACTTGGATTTTAAATAGATTGGCTGTGATCCTGGACTGTTCCCAAACTGTAAACAGTAAAATGGAATGTGTGGTCACATGTGTGGTGTGCTTATATAGAAATGCCATTGAATATATTTAATGGAGAAATAGTGAAAACCATACATTGCCAAGTATTTTTTACAGTATTTTGACCAATAGGCTATGGCTGCTGCTGCTACATCCCCACTATCACAACAGATTGTATCTTTGAAGTGTACATGTATGGTATAAGGGGAAAAGGCACACAATGGATGAATTAGACACGCTTGTCAGATAGGGCTCAGCCAATGAGTTTCCACATTGTTACTCCACGTGAGTAGTCAGCTGAATATAAAGGAAACTGAAGAGGCTTCAGTGACTACCTGCTACCCTATGTAGCACTATGGAGGCAAGTGGTGTGGGGTGGGGTTCATAGACAGAGCAAGAGGAAGGGCTCTTTGAAGGAGATAAACAGTGTGAAATGAGATACAGGCAACATTAGTTGACCATGTCATCAACCATGACCTGAACATGAGAGAAGCAGGTCAACGTGTGTGGCGCCATGTGTCACATTTCACAGTGGCTGGTATCATGTAATGTTTTGAAAATTAAAATGGGTACAGTAACGGAAGAGCAAAACTTAAGGTAAATGTAGATCGAGATATGGCACATTACACAAGAAATACAATAAGATGAGTAAATGTGTGTATTTTCAGAATTGCAAAAAGACCCTGAAAGAGGGAGAGGCAGCCTGTCTTTACTCCTGACCAACAGATTGCAATAGTAAGTATGGTACTGGCCAACAATGCCACTGCACACTGGAATAGAAAAATGGATTGCAGTGTTTATCATTTATCCTATCAGTGTGTAGTTGATGTTTAGGACAAGCTATTCATGTCATGGTTTGCGTGTGCAGTTCTGATGCAAAAATAACCTTTTTTTAAGAAGAGAATAGTTTTGAAAGTAGTGTGTACTTTGTTGTCAGGTGTGTGACATGTCTTGGGTTGTGTGAGTGTTTTTGGCTATTGTGTACAGAGTTTGTATAAGATGAGCTGTAGTTTCAGAAAATAAATATAAAAAGTGAGAAAGAACTGTAAATGATTGTGAATGAAGCCGCAGAGCCACTGTACTGTACTGTATGTATTATCACACAAATGCATTTCATCCTGGTAACTGTATCAATTCAAGTGCAAGTCTGAGCTTTTTAAATATTGAGGAAATATAATGACATGAATTTAATAGACCCTGTTTGGTGACTACTGTCTTCCATCTTCTACCGGCTCAAGAGGTTTCTAGTTTATAGAACTTTTAGTCAGAGATGTTATAGAGAATGCGTTTATTTAGCCTCTCACTTTGAATAGCAAGACTTTAGATATAAATGTTGAATATTTAAGTCTTTAGTGAAATAAGTACAATCACTTTGTTGTTGACTTAAGTAAAGAATATGTAGCAAAATGTGCATCATTGAAAACCTGACAAGCAGTAGCATACAATATTGACAATTATATACAAATTTATTGTTTATTTTTCTTAGAGAAAATATTTAAGGTCATAAATGGGAATTGAACTCGGGCCCCTTGGTTGATGGGCATGTATACTATCCACTATGCTACCTCCAGACCTAGTCAGTAGGTCATTCTCAGTTGCTACTGTACATTATACTGTATGACTGAAACAAAGATCAAGAGATTGAGGTGGAAGATCAATGTAGAAGTGGATCTCATGTGGAATAACTTCAGAAACTGTGTTGTAGTGGTTAGGAAATCTGGCCATTAAAAGAAAAGCAAAGGGTTCAATTCATGTCAAAGATAGCAAGGTTTTTTTTTAATATTTCTGAAATAATCCTCCTTATCTGTATTGTATGCACCTATTGTACTTGTAAAGCAAGTATAAGGTGGCAGTAGGAAAACAATCTGTTTTGCACCCATCTTCTTTTTGAAGTGTGAGAGATGTTATTGAGATTGTGTTTTTTAGCCTCTCGCTTTGAATAGCAAGAGTTTAGATATAAATGTCGAATATGTAAGTCTTAAGTGAAATAATTAGAATCACTTTGTTGTTGACACAAGTAAAGCATATGCAGCAAAGTGTGCATCATTGAAAAACTGACAAGCAGCAGTGTACATTATTGACAAATATATCATTTTATTTTTCTTAGAGGAAACATTTAAGGTCATAGATGGGAATTGAACTCAGGCCTTTTGATTGATGGGCATGTATGCTATCCACTATGCTACCACCAAACCTGGTCAGGAGGTCATTCTCAATTGATACTGTACATCATACTGTATGATTTGAAGAAGATCAAGGGATTGAGGTGGAAGATAAATGTAGAGGTGGACCTCATATGTGGAATTACTGTACAAACTATAGTATAATTTTATTTTGCCCAGTGTGTAACTCTGAAGACATTGAAAGGTGTGATATTTGTTCCAAAAAAATAATAAGAAGTGGTGGTGTAGTGGTTAACATACCAGCCCTTAAAGGGGAAGTTGTGGGTTCAGTTCCTGGGCATGATATATGTATATGCCATTTTGTTTTTGAAGTATCTATCAATTTCTGTAGTAAATCTGTATTGTTCTTTGTTATCAGGCATTGCCTATTATTCTGGTGTGATCATCTAAAAGATGTTTGTTTGTCCCACGGCTGCACAATCCTGAAGTTACATATGTTTGCTTTTGAGTAAAAATGCATGTTAACATGTAAGTGAAAATTTATATGAGCAAGATATGGTGTGTGCCTAGAAAAGCACACACCATATAACATTAGGCTGTCTATGGCTTTAGGGTGCAGGATAGCAGGGATGTGCTATGGGGATGCCAAGCTGATGGGCCGTTAGTGAGAACAAAAGGAATCAGATTCCCATTGGTGTAGGCTTGGTAGTTATAGAACTGGAAAATAGTGTGGTGGTTCTAGTGTTAAAGTGATGCAATTGCACACCTCAAAAATTAAAAGCATTCAAGCTCATTATTATGTTTATAATTGTGCAAATAGCTTTGGTTTTTCACTAGTAAGAGATAAAATATATGAACTATTTTGTAATTGAGGATTTACCTGTAAAATTGAAATTGTCAGTACAAAAAATAGGCAAATATGGTGTGATGCTGGCAAAAATGACTTTCACAGAAATGGCTCAGGTTACATAAAATGTATTGCAGATCACATAGATTTCAAGAACACTGTAGTATTGTGCATAGTCTGCCCATTTCATGAAAATTCTCATGCAAGAGGACTGTCCATAAGAAATATTGTGATAGTCATGGAAAACCCCACAAGAAGTGGCATGGAGTAATGACAGGTGTAATTAAGAACATTTTTTATTTAAGAAAATTTGGCCTGTCATGAATGGGAATTGAACTTACACTTCCCAGTGGATAGGCGTGTATGCTATCCACTACACTACCATAACTGGCCTTTGTTTCTGTGTCAGTTGTTACAGTACATTAGACTGTGATATTTGATCAAAGAAATACAGTAGATTGGTGTGGCAGATAATTGTTTCATATTTGTCTCATATTTGTGTGGAGTTCTTACCTCACTTTCAGTCTGTTTGAGGGCAGATGGAAGTCATTTTTTCATTGACAAAAATAGGAAGGTGTGAGCTGTCCAAGGAAAAACCCACACCAAGATATGGTGTAGTGGTTAGCATAGCTGCCCTTAAAGTAATAGCAATGGGTTCAATTCCCAGCCAGGTCAAAATTTGTTTCTTTTTTAGGACATATTTGTTATGTCTATATTGTCAGAGGATGGGGCCATATTCTATCAGGACGTGACTATTGTTATATGTGGAGCAATGTCAGCATGTAAATATGATTGCAATCGTTTGGGCACTATGTATGTAAAGAGCAGTTTTTTATCATTTGGATATTAAAGAGACTGTTTGTGATCTTGGACTCTTATTAAACTGCAAACTTTAAACTGTGAAATGAAATATGTACTTTCATATGTGTTCAGCGTGCTTGTGTACAGATGACATTAAATATACTTAATGGAGTAAGAGTTAAAAATCAAGAGGGATTGTCACACCAGGACAGGTGGTATGGAGGGAAGTGGTAGTTTTGTCTCAGAGATTCTTGCAATCTCATCCCACAGGTTCAAGCCCAGGAGGAGTCAATTCCTGAGGTGTGGAGGAGAAGTGGAGGGTAAGTAGAGACAACAGATACACTCCACAGGTTCCTGGAACACCCAACCTTCCCTATTTTACATCTTTCCACTATATTCTCCCTTTCTGAACGTAAATGATGAATTATTTTCCTCATGGCATTGGAAGGTGTGTGATCAGAGTCCTCATCAGCAGGCGTCCCTTCTTCAAGAAATGGAGGATGCCTGTGAACACATAAGAGTTGAGGATAAGTAGAATGGGTAAGGCATTCCAAGAGGATTTTACAAACATTTTGTGTTAAAAGTAAAATAATTTATGTGGCCAAACAGACATGAATGGTTCCAGACTTTTACTGTAAAATGTGTTTACCTTTTATGTAAACTATAAATATAACTTGCTTTACCCTGGTTCACCATTCACCAACTGTTCTCCCTTTCCTCTATGCTATTTTAAGACTAAGCGTTTGACTGGTAAACAAAACATAATCAAATGAGACACAGAAAACCAAAAAAGGATTTTAATGGAGGAATGAAAATATTAAGAATTTAATTTAATTTAATTTTAGGAAAGAAAAATTGTTGGTCATTCGTTGGATTTGAACTCAGAGGTGTTGGTTCATAGACATGCACCCTATCCACTATGCTACCGTTCAAACAGGTCAGCTCCATCTTTCTCAAGTGCTACTGTATGTTATAATGTATAATGGGAACAAAGATCATTATACTGAGATTGAAGATAATAATTTAATCGTAACTCATAAATATAATAAGTTGTAAAACTTATATGTAATTATTTTGTAGGAACACGTGGAGGCTACCATGTGATTGTAAACAAGTAGTAAAGTTTTTTCTGTGAGAAAAATCACAAGCAATCTGTGGTGTAGTGGTTAGCACATCTGCCCTGAAAAGAAAAGTTTTGGGATCAAATCCTAGCCATGATGTATTCCTGTCTATTATTATGAAAACATTCTCGTTCTCTAAATTAAATGTACATAATTATTTCTCCACAGGTATTGCCCATTGTTATTTGGGGCGCATATAAATGGAGTGAACCAGAAAAGTTTACAAATTTACAAGTAAGGAAATAAATATAAACTAATGTTTTGACATTTGCAATTTCAACAGTGTTGGTTTTTGATTCTGGGCTGTATAAGAAGCATATTTTTAAAATTGTATGTGTTTCTATGAAAATAACAAGGAACTGGAGAAAAACCAAAATTTCCATTGGGGTTGCAACACCAAGACAGATGGTGTAGAGGTAAGTGCAAGTTGACTGTAATCATGTAATATCACCCCACAGGTTCAAATCCAGGAGGAGGCAGTTCCTGACAATTCCTGAGGATGAGGAGGACCAGCAGGACCAGCAGGACCAGCAGGACCAGCAGGACCAGCAGGACCAGCAGGACCAGCAGGACCAGCAGGACCAGCAGGACCAGCAGGACCAGCAGGTAAGAGGTAAGAGGTAAGAGGTAAGAGGTAAGAGGTAAGAGGTAAGAGGTAAGAGGTAAGAGGTAAGAGGTAAGAGGTAAGAGGTAAGAGGTAAGAGGTAAGAGGTAAGAGGTAAGAGGTAAGAGGTAAGAGGTAAGAGGTAAGAGGTAAGAGGTAAGAGGTAAGAGGTAAGAGGTAAGAGGTAAGAGGTAAGAGGTAAGAGGTAAGAGGTAAGAGGTAAGAGGTAAGAGGTAAGAGGTAAGAGGTAAGAGGTAAGAGGTAAGAGGTAAGAGGTAAGAGGTAAGAGGTAAGAGGTAAGAGGTAAGAGGTAAGAGGTAAGAGGTAAGAGGTAAGAGGTAAGAGGTAAGAGGTAAGAGGTAAGAGGTAAGAGGTAAGAGGTAAGAGGTAAGAGGTAAGAGGTAAGAGGTAAGAGGTAAGAGGTAAGAGGTAAGAGGTAAGAGGTAAGAGGTAAGAGGTAAGAGGTAAGAGGTAAGAGGTAAGAGGTAAGAGGTAAGAGGTAAGAGGTAAGAGGTAAGAGGTAAGAGGTAAGAGGTAAGAGGTAAGAGGTAAGAGGTAAGAGGTAAGAGGTAAGAGGTAAGAGGTAAGAGGTAAGAGGTAAGAGGTAAGAGGTAAGAGGTAAGAGGTAAGAGGTAAGAGGTAAGAGGTAAGAGGTAAGAGGTAAGAGGTAAGAGGTAAGAGGTAAGAGGTAAGAGGTAAGAGGTAAGAGGTAAGAGGTAAGAGGTAAGAGGTAAGAGGTAAGAGGTAAGAGGTAAGAGGTAAGAGGTAAGAGGTAAGAGGTAAGAGGTAAGAGGTAAGAGGTAAGAGGTAAGAGGTAAGAGGTAAGAGGTAAGAGGTAAGAGGTAAGAGGTAAGAGGTAAGAGGTAAGAGGTAAGAGGTAAGAGGTAAGAGGTAAGAGGTAAGAGGTAAGAGGTAAGAGGTAAGAGGTAAGAGGTAAGAGGTAAGAGGTAAGAGGTAAGAGGTAAGAGGTAAGAGGTAAGAGGTAAGAGGTAAGAGGTAAGAGGTAAGAGGTAAGAGGTAAGAGGTAAGAGGTAAGAGGTAAGAGGTAAGAGGTAAGAGGTAAGAGGTAAGAGGTAAGAGGTAAGAGGTAAGAGGTAAGAGGTAAGAGGTAAGAGGTAAGAGGTAAGAGGTAAGAGGTAAGAGGTAAGAGGTAAGAGGTAAGAGGTAAGAGGTAAGAGGTAAGAGGTAAGAGGTAAGAGGTAAGAGGTAAGAGGTAAGAGGTAAGAGGTAAGAGGTAAGAGGTAAGAGGTAAGAGGTAAGAGGTAAGAGGTAAGAGGTAAGAGGTAAGAGGTAAGAGGTAAGAGGTAAGAGGTAAGAGGTAAGAGGTAAGAGGTAAGAGGTAAGAGGTAAGAGGTAAGAGGTAAGAGGTAAGAGGTAAGAGGTAAGAGGTAAGAGGTAAGAGGTAAGAGGTAAGAGGTAAGAGGTAAGAGGTAAGAGGTAAGAGGTAAGAGGTAAGAGGTAAGAGGTAAGAGGTAAGAGGTAAGAGGTAAGAGGTAAGAGGTAAGAGGTAAGAGGTAAGAGGTAAGAGGTAAGAGGTAAGAGGTAAGAGGTAAGAGGTAAGAGGTAAGAGGTAAGAGGTAAGAGGTAAGAGGTAAGAGGTAAGAGGTAAGAGGTAAGAGGTAAGAGGTAAGAGGTAAGAGGTAAGAGGTAAGAGGTAAGAGGTAAGAGGTAAGAGGTAAGAGGTAAGAGGTAAGAGGTAAGAGGTAAGAGGTAAGAGGTAAGAGGTAAGAGGTAAGAGGTAAGAGGTAAGAGGTAAGAGGTAAGAGGTAAGAGGTAAGAGGTAAGAGGTAAGAGGTAAGAGGTAAGAGGTAAGAGGTAAGAGGTAAGAGGTAAGAGGTAAGAGGTAAGAGGTAAGAGGTAAGAGGTAAGAGGTAAGAGGTAAGAGGTAAGAGGTAAGAGGTAAGAGGTAAGAGGTAAGAGGTAAGAGGTAAGAGGTAAGAGGTAAGAGGTAAGAGGTAAGAGGTAAGAGGTAAGAGGTAAGAGGTAAGAGGTAAGAGGTAAGAGGTAAGAGGTAAGAGGTAAGAGGTAAGAGGTAAGAGGTAAGAGGTAAGAGGTAAGAGGTAAGAGGTAAGAGGTAAGAGGTAAGAGGTAAGAGGTAAGAGGTAAGAGGTAAGAGGTAAGAGGTAAGAGGTAAGAGGTAAGAGGTAAGAGGTAAGAGGTAAGAGGTAAGAGGTAAGAGGTAAGAGGTAAGAGGTAAGAGGTAAGAGGTAAGAGGTAAGAGGTAAGAGGTAAGAGGTAAGAGGTAAGAGGTAAGAGGTAAGATCAGCACCTCCAAATCCGAGACCATGGTCCTCAGCCGGAAAAGGGTGGAGTGCCCTCTCAGGGTTGGGAGCGAGATCCTGCCTCAAGTGGAGGAGTTCAAGTATCTTGGGGTCATGTTATAATATAGTATCTGTATTTTTATTTGTAGTATTCTTAAAAAGTAAATGCTCTTTCTTTCTTGCTGTCTCTGTAAAGCTGATACAGGTGACCTTTGGCCTCACCTGCTTGCTGCTGGGTTTTATCATAAAGCCTGATGAGATATTTCACTTGCCCAGATGCGACATCGTCTCATTTCCTCTGTGAAGCTGACACCTTTGCTGGCTTTTGGGTTGACATTACTTCATTGCATTAAACTGCACTCTGCTAATTAGATGTTAATTACTTGCCCTTGAAAGAGAAATGCTGGGCTGCTCATCAAGGAGAGCTTGCAGCAAATTTAGGGAAGATAATTGCAGTGATATCTTTTAATACCAGGTTAATAATCATGGGCGATGTGCTGAAGACTAGAACTACAAGGGCACACATATGACACACACTCTCAAAAAATGAACTGTTTTGGCAGCTTCTTGCTTTTTCTTCTGGGTGTTAAAGGGGTGATAGCTTAACATAATACAGTATGTTACATCTTGTAGTGTTCGTTATTTTGTGCATTTTAAGTTTGAACTCCTCAGCGTACAATGCTTTATATAAAAGAATTACCCAAATTTCTGATTGCACAGTCGTATAATTGCTGCCTCACAATTCCTAGTACCTGGGTTCCATTCTGTGTATGGCCAATGTATGAGTGGAGTTTGAACAATCTCCCCATTTTCTGTGCCCTTTGGGTTCTTCCCGTATTTCGGTGATGTGGAGATTAATTAATGTGGGACTATGCATGATTTTGCCTAATGATGGACTGATGCCCCTAATGATGGACTGTTGCCCCTTTCTCAATATTATCTAGATTGTTTATTCAGTCAGTTTTGTACTTGTGCAGCAGAATCCAATTTGCAAAAATTCTAATTTGTCATTTACTGAAGTGAAAGGTATATGGTATTGTAGTGTGTGGTTCACAAACTCCCACTCTGTGTTTTCATCAGTCATAGGACCACTCTCTCTAGCTTCCACAGCTCAGGAGCAATCAAACGGCTTTTTTTTTTGGAAATCAATACAAAACTATAGAAGTGTTTACACTAAGGCACTTAAAAAAACAAAAAACAAAGGAAAAAGCGAGGTTATGTTAACACAGGAGCAATTTAATTTAACTGTTCACAGAAACTGGTGAAGAAAGAAAAAATCAATTTTCCTGCCGTGTTTTGGTGTGAATCAATTCAGAGTAGAGTGCTTTTGCAGAATCAAAAACTTGTAGGCATAGGCTTTTTTACCCTGTGTGGGAGCACCGACCACTATTTTATTAATTTATTTACTTTATTTTTGCTTCTTATGATTGTAGGGGAGAACAGAATGGTATAGAGCAGTTATCTGGATTATATTGTGGTGATGGCCAGGAACTGAAAAACAACAAAGATGACTGTTAGGTCAGTCTGTAGAAATGCAGTTGAAACAAGCTTGCTGATTGCAACTGTAGGAAGACTGTCTGATTTAATCCCTGTCCAGGAGAGGCAATGAATTAAATTAAATATTTTAAACAATAATAACATACATAAACCAGCAGCTAATTTTTAGTGAAAAGTTTTGTATGCATTTATATGTCCTTTGATTTATAGTCATATGCTATAAAGATGGTACAATATACAGTATCAATTAACAGTGTAGGTAAAGGGCTAGTGTATAAAAATATACATTATATACAGTGTATATGAATACGGTGGCGCAGTGGTAGCGCTGCTGCTTCCCGGTCCTCCCTGCATGGAGTTTGCATGCTCTCCCCGTGTCTGTTAGAAGGCTCTGTCAGCGGAGGAACTCCTTGGCCTCACATCAGGAAGTCAGAGTCAGGAGGCAGCGGGCAACACTTTTGGGAAAAGGAAGGAGAAAAAAATTGTATTGTGCATTTGTGACTGATCTTTGCGTGGGTGTTTATTGAGAAGGTGTGATGGGTGAGTATCTTTAATTTAAGCCCAGAATTGTGTTAGGCATTGCTGTTTTTTGAGGTTTGGGGCTCAGTGGTGCCTCCTTTTGGTTAACACACACACACACAAACACCCACACACAGTGGATTCAGCAACTATTCAGAGCCTTTCACATTTTGCTATGTTTCAGCCTTGTGCTAAAATCATTTAAAATCTATTTTTCCACACATTAAGAAACACTAAATATAACTGTGACAAACTGAAAACAAGATTTTAGGAATTTTTGCAAATGTTTTAAAAATAAGGTGATATATCACATTGACAAGTATTCAGGCCCCTTTACTCAGTACTTGCTGAAGCATCTTTGGCAGCAATTACGGCCTGTAGTCTTCTTAGGTATAATGCGTCAAGTTTGACACAGCTGGATTTTCTGCCATTTTTCCCTGCAGATCCTCTCAAATTTGTCAGGTTGGATGGAGATCATCAGTGGATAACTATTTTCAGGTCTTACCAGAGATGTTCAATTGGGTTCAAGTCTGGCCTTTGGCTGAGCAATTCAAGGACATTTCCAGGATTAACCCTAAGCTAATCTTGTGTTGTCTTTGCTTTGTCCTTAGGGTCGTTGTCCTGTTGGAAGGTGAACCTTAAACCCAGTTTGAGGTCTAGAGCACTCTGGAACAAGTTTTCAGTAAGGATATCTATGTTTTGCTCTGTTCAGCTTTACCCTCAACCCTGTGTAGTCTGCCCATTCCTGCTGCCGAAAAACAACCCCACAGCATGATGCTGACACCACTATGCTTCACCACTTGAATAATATTGTACAGGTGATGAATGGTGCCTGGTGCCTTATTTCCTCCAGACATGATACTAATCTTTTTTTTTTTCATCAGAACAGAGAATCTTGTTTCTCACTGTCTGAGAGGCCTTTAGGTGCCTTTTTGTAAATTTCAAGTGGGCTTCCATGTGTCTTCTATCTGGCCATTCTGTCAAAGTTCAGATTAGTAGAGTGTTGCAGTGATGGTTGTCTTTCTAGAAGTTTCATCTCATCACAGGTTCTCTGGACCTCACTCAGAGTGTCCATCAGGTTCTTGGTCACCTCTTTTACCAAGGCCTTTCTCCCACAATTGCTTAGTATAGGCCAGTTCTAAGAAGAGTCATGGTTGTTCCAAACTTCTTCCATTTAAGAATTATGAAAGCAACTTTGCCCTTGGGAATCTTCAATGCTGCAGGAATTTTTATAGCCTTCCCCAGTTCTATGTATCAACACAATTCTGTCTGTAAGTTCTATAGTTAATTACTTCAACCTCAAGGCTTGGTTTTTGCTGTGATACACAGTGTCAACTGTGGAACCTTCTATAGAGTGCATACCTTTCTAATCATGTCTGATGAATACATTGACCACTGATGGACTCCAAACAAGGTGTAGAATTAGCTCAATGATGATCACGCATGGAATGCACCTCAGTCAAATTTCAAGTGTCATAGCAAAGGGCTGAATATTTGTGTCAATGTAATATTTCAATTTTTCATTTTTAATACATTTGCAAAAATTTCTAACGCTTAAATGATTTTAGCACAAGGATGCAGCATAATACAATGTGAAAAAGTGAACTTTCTGAATTCAATGTAACTACAGTACTGGGTTTATCACAGCCATATACAGAGACTAACAGGGAAATAGGGAGTTGCTAATTGACCTCACTTGCAGACCTTTGGAGGTGGAGAGTAAACTGGGGTTATATAAATAACTAGCAAAATACCCGCGCTTCGCAGCGGAGAAGTAGTGTGTTACAGAGGTTATGAAAAAGAAAAGGAAACATTTTAAAAATAACGTAACATGATTGTCAATGTAATTATGTTGTTATTGTTATGAGTGTTGCTGTCTTATATATATATATAAAATATACACACACATAAACATAAATATACATATACATATATACATATCTACATATACACATATCTACATATACATATATATACATATATATATATACAGATATTACATATATATATACACACATACAGTACATACACACACATATACATATATACATATACACATACATACACATATATATATACACACATACATACATACACACATATATATATATATATATATATATATATATATATATATATATATATACACACACACACACAGACACATATATACATATATATTTACATATCTACATATCTACACATATATATATATATACACATATCTACATATATATATATATATATATATATATATATATATATATATATATACACATATCTACATATATATATATATATATATAGCAAAATACCCGCGCTTTGCAGCGGAGAAGTAGTGTGTTAAAGAGGTTATGAAAAAAAAAAGGAAACATTTTAAAAATAACGTAACATGATTGTCAATGTAATTGTGTTGTCATTGTTATGAGTGTTGCTGTCTTTTATATATATAATATACACACACACACACACATAAACATATATATACATATACATATACATATACACTTTTTTCGTGAAAGCCCGTTTCAGTCAATAAGTCTTAAAAAAAGGTGTAAAGATATTGACAATAAGCTAAGCAAACCCAGGAAGACATGGAATCGTTTAAATCAAGTATCATTACATCTTCCTTTCTTAAAGAGAAGTAAGGCAGTACTTATAAGCTTACATATTTATATATAGACATACATACATATATATATATATATATATCTATATCCGAAGCCGTGCAAGCACACTCTTGAGAATGCAACGTATAGTTGTACAGAAGAAAAGCAATCTTGCCTCAAATGAATGGCAACCTTTTGTAGGTCTATGAACTTAATTTAAACTTTAGGTTTACACGGTGCTTTCTTTCCGAAGTACCTGCACTCATCAATATGTCTGTATGTGTCAGTCGGTCAAATCCACGCACTTCGCACCGGCGAAGTACCACTTTTAAATTTTTATTAAGAAAAAAAGAAAACCTTTTTAAATTGAGGGAAAATATACTAATAACAGTTTGTTAAGGATCTGTTTTTTTGTGAAGCTGCCTTCACTTGAGTGATCACTTTGACCTGACTTGGTGGCCAACTATAAGCGTTACCTGGTAGGTAACCACCCATACAATCAGATTGTGAATTAGACTACGAATGCCGTGAATGTAATTACCCCGATCTACATGTTGTCAAATAAACGAACCACACGCCGTGGCGCGGAATGTAATTACCCCGATCTACATGTTGTCAAATAAACGAACCACACGCCGTGGCGCAATTTTAGGGGCTTTGCCTGTAGTGCTGACGTCCGAGGTTCGATTCCCGTAAGGGAGTGAAGTGAGTGGCTGGTTACCTACCAGGTAACGCTTATGGTTGGCCAGCAAGTGAGGTAACATCAGCCACGGTGCCTTCAGTTGTGAGAAGCAGATCATAGAATGATTGAAAATAGTTTACTGTCAAATAATGCAAAGAGTACGCGACACGTCTTTCCCCCTTATTCTTGGCTCATCAGGCGTACACACTCACTGCAGATCATAGAATGATTGAAAATAGTTTTGCATTTACCTTTTTAGTAAAAGGCGAGCTTTTAAGCCTGAGAAATCACCCCGTAAATGCACACGTTTAATTGCACATGTGTTAATATGTATGCTTACACAGTATTAAAAGACAGTGAACAACGTCATTTACCTTTGTTCCCGCGTTTGATAAAAGGCGAGCTTTTAAGCCTGAGAAATCACCCCATAAATGCACACGTTTAATTGCACATGTGTTAATATGTATGCTTACACAGTATTAAAAGACACTCAAAAATTAACGTCATTTACCTTCGTTCCCGCGTTTGACTCGTGCTGTAAGTCTCTTCCTTGTTTTTAGTTCACGCGATTACGTAGGAGGCGTGATGACGCGATACGTGACTCCGCCTCCTCCATTAGAGTATATGGACAAAAAACATGTTCCAGTTATGACCATTACGCGTAGAATTTCGAAATGAAACCTGCCTAACTTTTGTAAGTAAGCTGTAAGGAATGAGCTTGACAAATTTCAGCCTTCCACCTACACGGGAAGTTCGAGAATTAGTGATGAGTCAGTCAGTCAGTCAGTCAGTGAGTCAGTGAGGGCTTTGCCTTTTATTAATATGTATAGATTAAACACAAGAAGGACAATGGCAGTCTGAAGACTTAATGATTAAGTCAAATTTCCCACAAATGAATATACAAGATTAAGAGGTTAACCAAGTTAATTGGGGTTACTTTCCAAAATAAACTTGAGAAAATCAAAATCATCTAATCTGGATTTTGAAACAAAAATCAGTCAAAAAGTTAAAGACAAATAGTTCAAAACTTGATTATTGTAGTTTTGACATCAAAATTATGTAGAATAATAATTTCTTTCTTTCTTTTTTTAAATATTTTATCCATTAATATTTTATAGTGGCAATGTGAAGAAGTCACATATTGCAATGTCGGCAAGTCACATGACCAGCAATGGGACCCATTCAATAAACTGTAGCTGCTGACCTCTGGATCTCCATTCCATTGAGGAGGTTGTCACTTTATATTGTACATCAATGATAACACCTGCTTACACTTTGGTTAAGATTAAGATTGGGGGAAGTTTATCTGACTAAGGTCAAGTAACCCAAGTGAGAAAATACTGCAATCCAATAGTTGGACCCTCAATTAATATAGCTGCAGCCGTTGAATTCAATGAGAAAATGGTGGTGCTCACAAGTAAACGACCCAAGATTTTGCTATATTGACACCAATAAAAAAAAAATTAAAAAAATAAACAAACTTTAGATAAGATGGAGGAAAAAAATCTGCAGGGGCTCCAAGGCCAAAAGACTGTCCAGCCCCCACTGGCATTCTAACTAACAAAATGTTTGCCATCATTGTTTCCAGGATTTATCCTAGAGGACTCAGTACAACAGATCTTGTGGACAGCTGGGGTATCTGCCTTAATTCATGCATCACAGGTGACTGGAAATTACCTTGATCAGGATGTGGTGGCACAAAACGCTACCACATGGAATACAGAAAAGAAAGCTGAGAAATACAGAGATTAATGATAATTACAAATCAAAAGAAAGGGCTCAGGACAAAAACCAAGAACTCAAACAAGATCAAAATACCCCATTATTTATCCATTTTAAAAATCATTGGATTGAAAGTGTTGCATTCTGAGAATTTTGGTCATGATATGATAACAATGGGAGTTTATAGCTCATAACAACATGGCCATGACCCTTCGAATATCAGCACCTACAATAGAGAGGCCATGGTAAAAAATGAGAAACGACATGATGGGCCAAAAACTTAAACAGAATCTGGTTCAATAATCACAAAATGAAAAAGAAAACACAAAACATTTACAGAAATGCAATCGGCACCTTCCAAAAACCTCACAATCATAACAGAGTGAGCTTATCATGAAAAGAATCCTCTTAGAATTTTCACCCACAGTAGTCTGGGCCAACACTTAAAAATAAATACCAGTCCATTTGTTGTCCTTTGAACAAAACAGATGATTGATTAAAGGAGCCAAATAAAACTGAAACGGTCTGTGCACAGTAACAACTTTTCTAACATTAACCATCAAAACTGAGCAAAATAGTCATAGTGGATGAGGTACACGTCATTTTATCTTGTCGGTGATAGGATATGGAAGCCAAATATCCAAACAGTCTCTTGCAGCCAGCACATCCAGGTGGAGAACGTTAGAAAATTGAACAAAAAACATTGTATGGTGTGAAAGATCCTATTAATACCTGTAAATGAGGAAACCTTATGAATCTGTGGATCCATCCTGCTGGTTGTCGTTGATGTAGTCTGGTGGTGGTGGTGGTGATGGTGATGATATTCCATGGTGTGCATTTTTAAGGAAAACAGTTGAATGCATACACAATATGTGATCACCTTGGTCGATCAAGTATTTCCCTTTGTGATCATAGTACTCTGCAAATGAGCTTTCCAGTTAGTATGATGCTCAGTATCACAAGATTATTAACATGCTTGAATGGTTCCAGGAATATGACAGTTAATCTTAGAGTAGTGGGCTTCCTAGTTTCCAAATGTCAGATTAATCCAGCATCTGTGGAAGATAGAGCATGTTTTTCTGAGTAGAAATGTGTTAACAAACAACAAACATCGATTTGACATTGGCCTGTGCCCCTATACTGCCCTTTAGTGATCTTATTGAGTCCTCTCCTGTAATTAATTAAAGACATCTTGGGAGCAAATACGGAGAGGGGAACTATTACTAGTGTTTTGCTAAACAGAAACCTTTAAATGTATAGCTATTTTTTCCCTTGGTAGAGCTGAAATGTTGATTCTTCAGTCCAAATCCTGTGCTCTCTGGGTGAGGTTTGTAAATTTTCTTTTCATTTGTTTTTCTACAGGTACCCCATTCTCCTCTTCCCCTGACCCCAAACCCCAAGTCCTTAACATCTTTGTTAATTGGCAGCTATAATTGGCCTCATATGACTAACTGAATGTGTTACATGAGTGTCCCCTAATGCAGGCTAATGTTCTGACTATGTTTGGTTCCCACTCTTCATCAAATGAGCTATTAAGCAAGTTCAAAAATGGGTGGATATGCCTTTGAATTTCCTACCTTACAGGTACAATTTTCTAACCTCTATGTTCCTTGAAGAAACTGAGTGTTGAGGGCTGAAGAAGGTAAGGACCCCCCAACATTTAACATTGTATGGCCTTGTCCACAGTGACATGGCTCTTCTGACCCAGAAGAGAGGAGAGACACTGCTGCATCAGGACCATCTAGTGTTATGTCATCTAAAAAATATACATCCAGCACAGTGTAGGAACGTCAGCCGCACCTTCATAACAGTATCTTCTAACATTTTTTATAAGGTTTAATATTTAATGAGCATGCAAAAAAAATGAGTCCTTACCTTAGTTAGAAAGATTTAGTCTAATATGATATGAATCAGGATAGATGAAAAAGCATTACAAGTAGACTGCCCCATTTTGCACTTACAAATTAAAAAAAAAAGTTTGTTTATTTATTTATGCTGCTTGCCGTACAGCCTAAACCCAAGAAGAGTTATTGATTCACACAGCTTCTCTTGTCTGATCGGTCAATACAGGGCTGCTGGAAAGAAAAAACTAGTGATGGATGACTTGAACACTTCAGCTGTGTGGCAGTTGATTCAGCTTTTTAAAAACAGATAGCTCTGGCAAAAAGTACTGCTGAAGTATTTTACATGCGGTAGAGAGGTTTTAAACTATTTAAATATTCATCTGTTTCTTGGTGTTATTACTCAAGCTGGGACTGGCCTTGTCAGATAAAATGCGCCAGAATGATTATTTCGACCAGGCTCCTTGTTTTTGGGGAGGTGGAGAGTAAAGTGGCTTATTGCTTTCCGTTGTCTGATTTTTAAAATCACAAATGTGTGAATGCTGGAAACAGTCCTCAGTTTTGTTAGCATTTAAGAAATGTGAGATATTCATGAATGTGTATTTTAACCAAATGTGTCTCAGATTATAAATTGTATAGAAGCATTTTTATTTTACTAGTCAGGGTTAATAAAATTCAATGTTTTCATGTTGGATGTTTACAGAAAATAGCAATCAAAAAAGTTCAAATTTTGCTTTGTGATGTGTTTCTTGTAAAAGGATACCCTGAGGTGGACATCTTTAAGTTGCCTATCTGAAGATCTGTTGCTGTAAATGGCTGACATTATCACAAACAGGACCATTTCAGAATCACTTGTTTCTGTTACTTTTGGTTCCTTTTGTTCAACTTATTTTATGGTTTGAAGGATTTTAAGGAAGGCACAGTTCAAAGATATAAAGTGAAGACCAACAGCGGCTCATAATATCCATAAGGTAATTGTGTATATTGCTGTGTTAATATGTTCTGTGACTGAATTATGACTTATGACATTTAAAGGTGCACTTGGCTAGTGGCAGCAATATTAGTAGAAGTAGTAAAATGTAAAAAGCACAGTGAAATTCCTACTTGCCTATCCAAAACAAATGCAACACATTGCCACTCTATGTGACTGTGATAACAATAAAGTATTGAAATATGCGCCGTATGATTTGAAAGTAAAGTGGAGAGTCAAATAGAAAGAAATTGTGTTATGCTTCCCCAGGGTGCTAGAAAGCATGCTACTGAGCAACTGACAGGGATACCTGAACCTCTTCTAAAAGAGATACTGAGAGTAAGGCCGGGGCAGGGCTCATTTTATTTGGCCACTGGAGGGTACACTAAAAAAATGTGTGGTCTTGAGAGACTTTCTTGATAATGGGAGGAAACATTTGGACAGCGTCAAACAATAAGTCAGTGCGTACTTAAGCTAAAAACTTTAATGCGAAGACATCAAAGATTATTTGTCAAGTAAACATGGTACTTAATTTACACTGTGAACCACCAGGAGGCATACCAGCCACGCTACCCGACACAGGCAAGTAGGCACAAGTTGTCACACAGCACACACGTTTATTTACAGTTGGGGAGCGCTTTAGCCTGCTCCCCACAGTACATACAGCACAGCACAGCACAATCCTTCTTTTTTCTTTCCTTTCCTCTTCTCTTCCACCTCCACTCCTTCTGGAAAGCTCCATCTACTCCCAACTGACTCTAGCTATCCGACTGGAGTGAGGCAGCTCCTTTTATTCAGCATCTAGGAGTGCTCTAGTTGGTTAATCAAGATTACCTGGAATTACTCCCAGGTGTGGTGGAAATCCAGTGAATGCCTCTGCATTTCTCCCTGGCCACCCCCATGGAACCCAACAGGGCTGCACCAAACTCCACCTTCCAGCATGCCCTGCGGGAAACCATAATGCCACAGATGCCCAGGGACCTGCCCTCTAGCATCCCATGGGAGGTATTGCCTCAGCGATCTTCTCTCCTCCGGTTCTTCCATTTGTTTGGTATCCCAGCTGGGTAATGGCCAAGGCCGCCCGTCACAACACGCATAAGTCAATAATGTGTATATTTATGTGCAATGTAACTGTGTCTGAAAAATCGAGGGTGATTTTAAGAAAAGTGACTCACTAGCGGTCTAACAAAGCATGTGGTACACAGATTGAAACAGAAGATTTTTTAACGCACCTTTGCATAAAAAAGACAATTGAAAGGAAGTTTACAGATGAAACAGCACTGTAGAGAAATTCAGAACAACCTTTTGGTCTATAATGGTGCTATGTTCTATATCATTTGAAATCTGTGTACCTATTGTTGCAAGAAAATCATGGAACAAATTGGTAGATCCTACCCAAAATTTATTAATAAAAAAAAAAGGAAGTTTGACTCCATGGCATATAGATATTAGAGATAATGAAAAGAAAATGGACTGTAGATCAAATCCGAAAAATGCAGCAAAACCTTAAATAAGAATATAGATGCAAACCCCCATCTATCTACCCCCAATTTCTGTATATTGTTTTGACTTTTGAACAAAAGAACTAGGCTAGTCCAACTTAGCCACACACAGCTAAGGCAGTTACAATATGTACATACCTGTACTATGATCAAATGACACTCTGATCAGCAACGTGCATATCATATTTATCTTGATCTTCAGAAGGGATTTGATAAAATCTCATGAGAGAGAGGCCATCAACTTAAAAGAAGAGGGAATTCAGTGTATATTATGAAGAAGAGTGCAGAATTGTCTAAATCACAGAAAGAAGAAAGGTATGGTATGAGGATAGAATCGGGTGACACTAAAAGGGTTCATTGCTGGGTTGCTGCTATTTTAGATAGATAGATAGATAGATAGATAGATAGATAGATAGATAGATAGATAGATAGATAGATAGATAGATAGATAGATAGATAGATAGATAGATAGATACTTTGTTAATCCCAAGGGGAAATTCACATTATATATACATGATTTGGACAAGAATATAAATACCAGGCTGATTACATTTGCAGATGATACCAAGCTAGATGGATTTGGAGATAATCATAGATTCAGCTGAGTCTTTAGAATAGGACTTGGACAGAATACAGGCTTGGGCAGATTGTGGCTGATGAAATTTAAAGTAAGGTACTACATGTTGGAAGTAGAAATGTTACATTGGAAGGTCTGAAACTTGAGAGTATCCCTTATAAGGAGGACCTAAAACTTGCGGTGGACTTGTCATTAGTAACATCTAGGCCGTGTATTGAAGCCCTTGAGAAGGCACAGAAAGATAGTTTATATACCTGTGATGTGATGTGCACTACGCAAGTCAAAGGAGGTTCATTGCACTTAAGCATTATAACACACTAGTGAGGCCTCATGTTTGTGCAGTTTTGGTCTCTGGGCTACAAAAAAGAGATGCAGTCCTAGAGAAAAGTTCAGAGAAGAGAAAGTTCAGAGAAGTGTGGCCAGACTGATTCCAGGACTGCAGAGGATGGGTTATGAAGAAAGATTAAAAGAGCTTATATAATTTAAGCAAATGAAGATCAAGATGTCAGGTGATTGAAGTGTTTAAAAAATATGAAGGAAATTAGTACAATGGATCGAAACTACTTTAAAATTAGTTTAACAAGAACATGGAGAGAGAAGTGGAAACTTATTAAGGCTAAACTTTGCACAAATTGTAAAGTTTTTTCTTCTCACACAGAATATAGTTGTATAGAATAATTTCCCAAGTACTATGTTAGACAGTAGGACTTTAGGGACCTCCAAACTTCTTCTTGATGTCATTTTGGAAACATTAGGTGGAAAAGATGGTCAAATTTTGTTGGGCTAAATGGCCTCTTCTCGTCAAAAGTGTACTAAGGTTCAAAATAAAAATCATATGTGCCCTTTCTTGAGAAATCTATAAAAAAGGCTAACCCTTCTATCTTGCATCAGACTCTGTTGTTTGTGAATTTCAACTGGGAATGGCAATACATTACTTCTGTTGTTCAAAAGACATGTATACTTTTAATGGGAATTTGCCAAGTCTTCAGCCCACACTGACATTTTAAGCAACAGGGGAAACCATTTCACCTCGGGAAATCTTCCTGTTCTTTTCAAAGGAGGCAGAATCCTACAACAGGGGCAAAGGTCAAAAAGTCAGAGCAGTTCAAAATGGTAAGAAAATATTCAAAACTATGATCAATTCATGGGGGTAATCTTTTTAAAACTCATCCCCCTATATGACTGCCTCATAAATTACATGCCCAGGTAACTCAGTAAGGGAGGCAGAGGTAAGTTAGACACCTTGGTAGAGCAAGTTAGACATACTGCATGAGAAACACATGGTAAAAGCATTGGCTTCCCCAATGGTGTGGCAAGACAGGAGCTTTCTATTTGTGTTTTAGCTGAACTTTGCATTGTGATGTAACTGAAGGTGCTTACTCTCTTGTTGCCAAGCTGGTGACACAGAGCAAAGCTGCCAAGCTGGTGACACAGAGCAAAGCTGTCAGTGAAGAGCTTGTAACAGGGTTACAGCGTTTTAGGTGTATTTAGTGCCAACCAAGAATGCTTGATAGCAAATGAATCCCACAGGAGAGAGAAAGAGATGTTTTATTTAGATAGGAAGGGTTGTCACTTTAAGATTAGCATTATGGTGTTGATTTTTGCTTTAGGGTTGATTTGTAATATCATGGTCATGGCTTCCTATTTCTGGAGACCAGTGTTAAGGTTTCATTGAGATAGGTTTTCCATATTTGATTAACAGACCAGTTTGTGTGGTTTATACATAGGATGAACCCCAGTTGAATGAGGGCTCTATTTTCTCACATGATGAGCAATAAATGACAACACCAAGTTAATAAGGAGCATTAACCTATGCATCCATATGATAGCCAGAGCATCATTTCAAATTGATGGATTGATCCAGGACCTCTGTGGGAGATCTCAGGATAGCTGCTCTTTGCCAGAGTTACTAATTAGCATTCAGGCTGTTTGTAAGAGGAGATAACTTCCTATTGATTTGAAGATGGTATGGGCTCTGGTGCAATTGTACAGTACAAGTAATTACAAGCAAAGGTTTACAGTGTAAAGCAGCTTCTGACAGTGCAGCCTATATTTTGGATGCTCAATATGATTATAGCATGTTTGGATTGCTCTTGTATATTTAAATAATGAATCTCTCTTGTAGATTTCAGAGAAAAATGAACATGACCTCCTAACAGGTAGCCCTGTACAGCCTACTGCATCTGTGAGTGTGCTTTAAAATAAGAATCGAATGCTTAGGATTGTATAAAATATGGGAGTTCATTTTGATTAAATGTATCGGTATACTTTCTAGAAGATAAAAGTGAGAAAATCTGTCTGTATGTGTTCTTTTTAAACTTTATTTCATAAAATAACGGAGCTGAAGTATATTCAAGCAATCAACCATATGCATGGTGCCACAGGCACACTCATTCACAAACTCACACTCATTCATTTGACAAACATGGGATCCTCTATTAACCTAATATGCATGTCTTTGAGACCCAATGTGTAAAGTCCACAGAAACTGGCAAAACTAATGGTTTGAACAGCCTCCTAGGCTAGTGAGACACTGATCCCTGGGTATGCAGCCCAAATGAGAATCTCTTTATGCTAATTGGCTATCATTTTAAATGGGAGGGAAAAAAGGCCTCCAATCTTGTTGACAAATTTGCAGCTTTCTGTAATTACTGTATATCATGGATCATCATTGCCATATCCTCTTGATATTTTAGTAGAGAATCTGGTGTGGTTTGCTGCAGCAATTATTTGTATTTTTATTTTATATCTATATTCGAAGCTTGGCTGTTTGCTCCATAGGGGTAATGACTTCTAACTTCAATGTGCCTTCACATGATGCTTAAACTCATAATTACTGTGTATACAGTGGAACTAACACCCATCCATTATCCAACCTGCTATATCCTAACTACAAGGTCACGGGGGTCTGCTGGAGCCAATCCCAGCCAACACAGGGTGCAAGGCAGGAAACAAACCCCGGGCAGGGCGCTAGCCCACTGCAGGGCACGCACACACCCACACACCAAGCACACACTAGGGACAATTTAGAATTGCCATCGCCAGGTGTCATGGTTCAGTCATTTATAGGATCCATTGGTGTGTACATGTAGAAAGTATGTGTTACAATAAATTGGCCTTTCATCCATGTTTGGACCCTGCCTTGAAACTTATGCTGCTGGGTTAGGCTCTATCTCCCTGTGACCATCTAATGGAAGAAATTGGTTTAGTACAGTTAGGGTGAGGAGTGGATAATTTTAAATACTGGATAGTTTTTTTTGTTCTTTATTTCTCCTTATACAATTTCTTGTATTAGGAATTTGTAGTTTTCGCATACCCCTTGGGGTCAGAGCGCAGGGTCAGCCATTGTACAGCGCCCTTGGAGCAATTACAGGTTAAAGGTCTTGCTCAAGGGCCCAGCAGAGTAGGATCTCTTTTTTGGCAGTGATGGGGATTCAAACCGGCAACCTTCTGGATACCAGCACAGATCCTTAGCCTCAGAGCCGCCACTCTGCCCCATATTAAATCCTACAATCAGCCTAACCAAAAGCCTGCAAGCCAATGGATACTGTGAATACTGTATATATTAGCAGGTCAAAGATGGCAGTGGCAGGGAAGTCACAGTTTGACCCTTTGAACTTACTTTGAATGCAATCAGCATGCAGCCGCTGTATTCTTTCTCCCTGATCAACTCTGAAGTGTTATTTTTCTTCTTTACTAGTCATGTGACCTTAAAGAGGTGTATTTAAATGGGGTGTGAAATGAGTTATGTTAAATCTACAGTCAATAACTGGTATGGACATGGGTGAGTGAGAGCTGAAGAGACACATAAAAGCACACTGTTTTATATTGAGCCTAATAATGATGAATGTCCTGTCAGGGAAAGATAAATTATCAGTAAAGGAGCTATAGTACAAATGTTTGTATACTATACAGTATGGTAAACACTACAGTTATTTATGTTGCCTGGTTGAGAGAGTGGAAAGATGGATTAAAGAAAAAGGTAAATGTAATGTGCAGAAATTGAATGTAGATTTGTTGGTTGAAAGGCTAACAGTCACATCTCTGTTATACTCTATATGTGTGGTACTGTTTCTTTATTAACAACTAGCAAAATACCCGCGCTTCGCAGCGGCGAAGTACTGCTTTAAAATTTTTATTAAGAAGAAAAGTAAACCTTTTTAAACTGATGGAAAATATACTAATAATTATTTGTTAAGGATCTCTTTGTATAGCACGTTGTCAGTTCGACCCTCCGGTTGTAATATGGCCAAGCTGTGCGCTGAGCTTACTCTTGAGCATGCAATGTATAGTTGGCCATGTGAAAAGCAATCTTGCCTCAAATCAATGCCAACTTTTTGTAGGGTCTGTCCCTGAGACTTATTAATTGTCATTGCAAAGCAGAGCCTTACTGGAAATTGGAGGCATTTGAATTGAAATGGGTTTCATCGATAACTTCGCATCCAGCTTTTGAGAGTTTAAACATTCATAAACATCAAAGTGTCCACTACTCAAATCGTCACCTGTGAATCTAAGATGTTTAAGAGGCATTGGCAGTTGTCCAAAGGTGCAAAATATTTGGCCATTTCGGTACACTTGAAAGTGACAACCGAACAATTCAGCGGCAGCCATCAACTCACATGCAGAACCATAGGTGAAGGGCTTAAGCATTTCACTCTTCTAGTGGTCCTGTGTAGTATAATTATCTCCTTGTACTGTCATCAGTCCACACCTTGAACCTGTCCCAGTCTTTCAATACATAAGACACAATGTTCCTCCGGATATCAAGAGTGAGCCTGATATGGCCGTGCAATATGTAACACAGAGAATGGAAAAGGCAGTCGCCATCTCTGGGCATGGAAACCACTCGGTAAGTGACAGTTCTTTGATTGATGGTGATCACCTCGATAGACATGTTAATAGGGGTACGGTTGGAATGATAAAGGAAATGGGTACCTGAACAATGTAAACTAAGTCTAAAATCCCTACACAATAACTATAATTATAATAAATGTACAATAAAACAGCGGAGAAGCCGTGGATTAAATAAAAAAGGCTGCAGTTATCAGCAGGGAGACGTGAATACTGTGGCGAAGCAAGGAAGGGAATGAAGAGACCGGAGCGACGGACAGCCTTCTATAGGCAGGCAGCCAACTACATGGGAGGTGTGGGGTTGGGGGACCCAACGCTGCCTCACACGGCGACCGAGCTGCAGGCTATGGACGTATATATATACGTAAGTAGGATTCAGTTAGCATTGGGAACCCGTGTACCAAATTTCTTGAAGATGGGCCCATAACTAAAAAAGACCATTGGAATGTTCAATATGGTGGCTGACAGTGGCGTCATACCACTGAAATAAGCAAGTACATCGGCTTCGGTTAGCACAGGGAAGCCGCCTACCAAATTTTGTGAAGATGGGGCCATAAATAAGAAAGTTTAACTTTGCGGACATTGTCAACCATTATGACCATTACGCATAGAATTTTGCATACCACCGAAATAAGTATGTACATCAGTTTCAGTTAGCGCAGGGAAGCCGCTTACCAAATTTTGTGAGGATGGGGCCATAAATAAGAAAGTTTAACATGGCGGACGTTGTCGACCGTTATGACCGTTACACGTAGAATTTCGAAATGAAACCTGCTTAACTTTTGTAAGTAAGCTGTAAGGAATGAGCCTGCCAAATTTCAGCCTTCTACCTACACGGGAAGTTGGAGAATTAGTGATGAGTGAGTCAGTGAGTCAGTGAGGA
Organism: Erpetoichthys calabaricus; assembly: GCF_900747795.2. NCBI lineage: Eukaryota > Metazoa > Chordata > Cladistia > Polypteriformes > Polypteridae > Erpetoichthys > Erpetoichthys calabaricus. Next base: position 74,286,533 of record NC_041401.2, read on the forward strand.
CTTTGCCTTTTATTAGTATAGATGTAGTAAGAATGTCTACCAATTTTGAGCTTGCTCCCAAAGGTTGGGACCAAAATTATATGTTAAAAACTGGACTCATGGTGAGAAGTACCCATGTGACAAATTTCAAGTATATGGCTTGAAAATCAAAGCCGTGCATAAAAAACCAATAAGCAGAAACTGGGTTTTCTGCAACTTTCTGTGCTTAATGTACCTTAATCCATTCATCCATTGTTTCCCATTTAGCACTCATTATTCTCTTTTTCCATCTGTTTAATTGTAAAGTCTCTGACATCTCCTTCTGCTCTGTGTAAAATTCAACTTGCAGGTATATTTTTAGACAATAGACTAGTTGATTTCTTTCCAACCAAATATCATCTTTCACCTTATTTATTTTTTTATGTTTTTTTTTTCTATGGTGCTTTTCTATTCAATAAAATATAATTTATAGTACTTTCAGCTCTTCTTTTGTGTCTAAATAACGCAGAATCATATACTGTACAACATAACATTTGCCTGCTTACCTCCCTACTCTGGGACAGTTATCCCCTAGATCCATTTTTCTTTCTGGGTCTACATAGCTAGAAGTTCTATTGCACACACAAACACAAGAGCAGAAAGAGGATAGCCCTTTCTTACCCCATATTCTAGTAAAATTGTTTTAAAGATTTTTCACTATCTTTTATCTTATTCTATAATATCTTAGGCCGTTAAATAAATACCAGTAGGTACTCTACTTCTTTAACACTTTCATATACAGTACATTCATGCACAATCTGATCAAATGTTTTTCAAAGTCAAGATTAATTAAACATTGGTTTATTTATCTTTTGACAGCAATTTTTACGGTGCTGCAAATCAAACTGGTTATTTTCCTTTTACTGTGCACATTTGTCCTCCTATAATTTTAATTTGGCTGATGCATTACATTCCTTGCATAATATGCTTATTTGGTGGCACTTTTTTAAATCCTTTCATGCAAAATTATGCCCAAAATTATTCTTGTTTGTGGCATTTCATCTTCCTTTATGGCTTCTGGTAAACCATTTTTTTTAAGATTCTAGTATTCTGTTTATGTGATTTTAGTAATTCCTATACTTACTTCATTGCATTTTCTTTAATTATACTTTGTTTTTCTGATAGTTCCATTTGTCTGGTTTTCTATATCCTGTAAATGTTCTTCATTTGTTCTCTTCCTTGCTTAATTATGTGTAGAATATGCTTGCAGTATTAGTTAAACTTTTATTAGAAAACTACACAGTAAGTGCAATGAATAGAACCTGATGAAGTACAAGATGTTTGCAATAGCTTATGGGCTGTTCAAACACACACAGTAGAGTGCTCTATCGTTAGTCTAGTTGAAGCCAAGATTAAATGGACATAAATGCTCTACTGCAGGAATATACCGTTATTAAACAATGTGCCCTAGTGAGATTTCTTTGGGTAAAGGGTGTGAAACCTGCTTAAATTCATGGAGGACTGTTGACACTCAATACGGAAATGAAAACAACGTGACTTAATGAAAAGTTTATCGATTAGTAGAAATGTTTAAACCGACAAGAACAAGTGAAACCAACAAAGCTCAACCTGGTTTACCATCAACATCAAGCACACAAGCCCACATTAATATGGTGGATACCTTCAGCAGAGAAGACCGACAGATTACATTGTCTGGTGTTGCTGCACATTAGGATGTTGGCTATGGATCTGCACATACCATAGTGCATGATGACTTGGGGTACCATAAAGTTTGCACTAGATGGGTACCCAAACGACTTACTGATCTACACAAGCCAGTATCCTTCTGTGAATTTCAGCAGGTTTCACTCACTTCCTCAATTTTGTGTAGTATTAACAGTAACCTGCAAGCAGCTGGTTTTATTTGCTTGGAAAGATAAATAAGTTTTTATATATATGCTCCATCTCTGGAAGGGGTCATGTCAGCAAAGCAGTGACAGCACTAAGTGAAAGATTCATCATGAAACAAGGGCTTCAATTACATAATAATAAAGTAATTTGCAGACAGTTTAGTACCTGCAGGGGAAGTGTGTAAACAATAAATCTAAAGCAGGGGTCACCAACTCCAGTCCTGGAGGACCACTGTGGCTGCAGGTTTTCATTCTAACCCTTTTCTTAATGAGTGACCTGTTTTTACTGCTAATTAACTTCTTTTTGAACTAATTTTAATTGAATTGCTCTTGAAGACTCAGACCTCTTAATTGTTTCTTTTTCCTTAATTAGCAGCCAAACAACTATGAGATAATGAATCAGCCAAAACAACTGGTGTCCATCATACAATATCTGAAAATAAAGAAAAATGAAGGTCTCAGGAATGTTGATCTTCTCAGGTACCCAAAACATTTAACAGTGCTCTTAAAAAAGATAAAATCAACAATTTTAAGCCACAAAATTAAAGATTTGGTTTAATTAACAACAAGAATTGGCACCTCATTAAGCAGCTGGTTGGAGTGAAATTGGTTGGAGTTTGACGCCCTCACTTAGTTGGTCTTCTGTTGGCTCCCTCACTTCACGTTTAATTTCTGTTTGGGTGCCATTTAAGGAAAGAAATGAAGCAATTCAGAGGAACGATGAAGAAATTCAGGGGAGCAAATCTTAAAAAAGCAATTCAATTAAAATGAATTCACAAGAAGTTAATTAGCAGCACAAACAGGGTACTCATTAAAAAAAGGGTTAGAATGAAAACCTGCAGCCATGGTGCTCCTCCAGGACTGGAGTTGGCGACCCCTGATCTATTGAATATTTGATTCTAATAAATGATTTCAAAATAGCTGACATATATTAATGTGGAATTAAAATGAAAACTTGACATTTCCATTTTATATATACTGTATATTTTTTATTTTTATGATTCTTCTTGTTGAGCTGCAGACTTGTGATGTCATTATGCAATGCCTTGCTGGGGCATATACTGCATATACCTGTATATGTGATGTCACAAGAATATGGCCCTGAGGTTTTTCTAGACACTTTTTCAAGACAGAGATGCATGTTTATCAATTGTTTGCACTTTTGAAAATAAAAAAAAAATCTTGTAAGGAGAGGAGAGAAAATTAGTTTCTTTGGAAATTAAATTTAAAGAATAGTTTAGGTTTTCGAGTATTGCCTGTCTAGTGACTTTGAGTTAATTTTACCCATTTTTGGTTGGTCAGTTATATATGCAAGTATCTGCGATGTAAGCATCCATTTTTAAAACCTTTTATCTCTGGTCATAGTCAGTGGATGCTGAAATCTATCCTGGCAGGGAAAGACAGGAGAGCAATAATAAATTCTAGAACGGAGGATGGGTCATTGCTGGGAATGCTCACTGCTGTTCTATTTTAAGATATCAGTTTACCAAGCAGTCTTTAAACAAGTAGAGAAAACTAGAGACCCTGCAAGAATATGCATACTCCACAAATGAGACACCCCTAGGAAAATTTAAAAGGGTGGTATTGTACCATTGACACAGCATACAGAGGTAAATCTGCAGGAAACAACCTAAAGAGTAGAAGCTTTCCTGTTAAACTCACCTAGGATGCAGTCTTCCATCCACGAAGGCTTCAGCTACTCCAAAACCTGCTTCAATTTTAAAAAAGCCACACCAGAGCCCAAAAAGGCAGAACTAAAAGAAAAAAAGAAAGTAAGGAGGCAAAAAACTATCTGGAAGGATAGTTTAAGAAGAGAAGTACAGCAATAATATAATAATAATAATAATAATTCATTACATTTATACAGCGCTTTTCTCAGTATGTATTTAAACAAGTCTGTTAACCTAGTCACCCAAGTTTGATTAATATTAATTTAAATTACAAAAACTAAGTAACTAACTAGATGGGTAATTAAGTTAAAAATTATTACTTACTGTGGAGATTTCTTTATCTAAGCAGAAATGCAATATTCCTGTAACAACTGCCAAACTTCAGTTTATAAGAGATGTCTCTGTTGTACTCTATTCATTTTAGAAATAAGTCCGTACCTAGGCAAGTACTAACCATTTTTGTTTTGCTGTAACACACAGCATTAAAAGATTCTCCGGGCTAACTGTATGTAATTTGCTATGGCATCTACCTCAACCATCTCACATTTTTAGACACAAACACAGACCATCTTTTTACCATTTATCATTTTACCAATCAGTTTTTCTTATTGACTGTTTATTGCCTTTAACAATAAAAGCCATCATAAGACACTAATAGAGAGCTCTCACAAATCATTATAGTTTCTTTTTGGGGAGGGTCACAGCACCAATACGATTAGAAATAATGTTATTATATGATTTCTAGTAATAAGATATATCAGACTTGCCGACAGAAGTTACATGATCTTGTCACTAGACCATGTAAATTTATGAGTGAAAATTGCTGGGAATGTTGTCACACTGACATTCCAGTACAGTTGAGGTCACCCCTTTTTCTGAAAGCCAACAGCATGCTGTCTGGCTGATGAATCAGGTGCTGTACAAAAGGTTAACGGCTACGGTGATTCCAGCAGTTTTATATTTCCAGGTGAGCATTCATTGGTTGTCAACTCTCATGCACAAAGACTGCCTTTACAACTAGTGACATGGTCTGCATTGAATTGCATTATCAATTACCTCTGACTTGCTAAGATTATGTAAATAAAGGCTATGTCTGTAAATCATTAGAAAAGCCTTTTTATGTAACATGACCTTAGCTGAGCTGATCAGGACATCTTAACCCCAGGAACTTTCTCCAGTGATTCTTGGAGAATACCCAGATGATCCTTGGGCAATGAAGAAATACAACTTCTCTAGCATGTACTGGTCTGACCCCTCAGTCTTGTCCTAGTGGACTGTGCCTTAAGCAACTCTGAAGGTGCTGAATTGGTTGCTAACCAGGGTCACACCAGATCAACTGGGATTTTGCCCTCTTAATCACTTCTCCACCTGCACCTGCAGGCTACTTTTATGACAGCAACCAGGGCACATTTTACCATTTCTATCCTTCTTCCAGGTGTCAAATCAGGATGAGAAAAAGTATAACTGGAAAGCAAAACAATAAATGAGTTGAGGGGAAATATGCTGCATGCAGGATCGTTTGTCTTTTTTCCCTGCTATGTGCCTAAAACATCAGATAAGACGGAGAAGACTGATGGCAGTGAAAGCATTGAGACTCCTAAAAAAAGAAGAGAAACGAAACATGAAATATCACTTCATATTCTGTGCAAGCCAGCAATTTCAATCTGAAGAGGACATACTGGGGCCTGGTCTCGTGTGTGTGCGTTTTGGGAGTCTAGTAAATTGAAACGTTACCCAGTTTAATCTTGTCGCTGGAAGCACGCCATGCAGGAAGGTTTACATGGCAAGAGGTGTTTGATTGTTCTCAGCGACAAGAGTAAAAAAATGATTAAAAGCCTAGAAGGTATGGGAGTGCAGATAAAAGCTGTATTGATTTTGCCCAGAATGTGAAGCATTAGCGTCCTTGCTCTTTAGAAAGGTTGAATTGTTCAGAGAAAGGCCTCTGAAATATTTCTTTTCATGTCTATTTATCTTTCGAAGGCTGAGAAAAACCTTTTCTTCATTCTTTTCCCCCAATTATATTCACCAGTCTCTTTTTTTGACATGTCCCCTTATTGTTTTTAATGAAGAATGATCAATCTTGTTAAATCTGCACAGGACTGAAATTACTTCCACTGGTCTCTTGTCGCACAGCATTTCCGGGAGTGCTCACATCCAGTTGCCAGAGGCCCTTATGGTGTGGAGGGCCCCAGGCTCTGTCCTGCTGAGCCAACCTCAAACAAAAAGTGGCCATTTTAACGAAACGTCTCATAGGTAAGGAGGGGTGAGTTCAGAAAAAATCAACTCGGAATATCTGTGGAATTTATAAGTATGGGTTAGACTCTGTAATTGGAAGAGTTGTCTCCCGTCACTAGATTAATTTCTTTAGCCCACTTTCACTTTCCAAATAAACTCGCAACAGAGGTGGAATGAACTTGTAAAATTCTTTTACTTATTTAGAGTAGATCTCAGTCCACTTTTATACTATTATTGCAGTTTTAATGTTTAGTGTAAAAAGGAGCCACAACAAAGTGGAATAGTTGGGGCAACACCTTGGTGACTCCATATAATTTGAAGGAATGCACAATAATGCAGCATGCAATAATTTGCAAAAACATCTTTCCAGATGTGAGTTCAGAATAGAACTGAAAAAGATGGCTGGTTCCTGGTCATATAGTATAGACACTTGATAGGAAGAGGTGAGTCCAGGAGGGTGGACAACAGAAGTGATATAGTTGAAGTGACTATCAGTCTTCCGTTCTGCAGAAGGAGGAAGAGAGAAGGCAAAAGACCACAATGCCAAGCCCTGGTTTGGCAGGTGATTCCCATCACCAGACCTCTTAAGCTGTCTCCCATGTGAATGACGAAAGATAGACAGATAAATAACAGTTTTTGTTCCCAGGGGAAAATTGAGCTTTTTGTAGAAAAAATAAATACTGTATTTTAACCAACAATAACCCCACCCCAAGTACATGCCAGAGTCACTAAACGGAAAGAAAACTAAAAAGAGAGAGAAACTTGGCTAAAGATAAAAACAGTCACAGTGAGGCATTGTGCAGGTGTGTTGCTGTTGGTATAAAGGAGCCCCAATAGTGTTTCTTGATACACTTCTGCTGAATAATTTGTAATTTTGAAATTACTTTGTGTTAGTGTGCCAGAAATGTCACAGAGAGGATGTTCAGCATTCTTCATAATGGCAATCAATTCTGCTTTCGTTCTCTCATTTGCTACTACCTCTAGCAGGTACAGAGTATGTTTCATAGCCGAGTCTGCCTACGTATTTATCTTGTTGATTCTGTGACCCTTTCTTGAAGTGGTGTTACCAGCCCAGCACACCATAGCATAGAAAATTTCACTGACCATCACAGAGTTGTAGAACATACATATGAAGAATGTTACTACCCACATTAAAGGAGTGTAGCCTCCTAAGGGAAAAAAGTAGATTCTGCCCTTTCTTATATAATTACTCTGTGTTATAAGACCAGTCCAGCTTGTCATTAATGTGGACCCCCAAGTACTTGCAGCAGTGCACCACCTTTACATTCACTCCCTGAATTGTAAACATAGAGGCTTTTTGCTGCAATGAAAGTAAATAACCAGTTCTTTGGTTTTACGGAAGTTAAGTTGTAGACAATTTTTTCTGCACCACGACACAGTTCTCCACTGGAGTCTTATACTCTGTCTCATTCCCCTTGTCAATGTAGAATTATCAAAGAATTTCTGTAAGTGACATGATCTGGTGTTATAATTATTGTGTGAGGTGTACATGGTGAACAAAAAAAAAAGCAAACGGGACAGTTCTGTCTTCTACATCAGAAAGAGTCCTTGAGCATCACAAACTGCACTCTGCCTGACAGTCCATCGTCAAGGACACTGTAAGCTCATCCACTTGCTTATCCCTGAGCTTATTTATTAACAGGCATGTCTGGATGGTATTGAAGACACTGGACAAATCAAAAAACATAGTTCACAGCCCTCCTAGCTTTGTACAGATTAAAATAAGCCTTGTATAGCAGTCACATAATTGCATCCTCCACTCCGATCTGTCTTATTGCCAAACTGTGAAACATCGGAGTTGTCTTTCACAAGAGGACTTAAATAGTCCAGGACCTGCCTTTTGAAGGCCGTCTTGATATGTGCACATCACTGATCTGTAGTCATCAGGTGCAGAAGCACCTTCCTCCTTTGGAACTTTTTGCAGCCTTAGTGGCAGCCTGGGCAGGTGACAGAGAATAGTACAAAGCTGGTCAGCACAGTCCTTTCCAGGTTCCCAAAATTGAGCAGCTACTGAGTTGGTAAAATGCATAACAAAAGAAATGTATCAGTTCAGTAAAGTTCGTTATAAACATTTAGTCAAAATTTTAAATTGAACAAATCACAAAATTTCAGAGAAAAGTTATTACAGTAAACACACAGAATAAAAGGCAAAAAAAAGGTTTATTCTACTGTCTTAGTTTTTTGTTGTTAAACTTCAGTTACTTTCAATACTTAAAAGTTGTGTTATTTCTCTATGGCTTCAATACATTTAGTACGCTGTGTAAATACTATACTATATGGTCTGAAACTGTTTTTCCCTCCATGTCTTGCCCCCAGCAAGGCAGATCATAAACTGAGACTACTGTAGTCAATGGGACAAGAAATAATTAGAATATTCCATTTATAGTTATTGATGGGGGTTATAATAGAACCTTCCATTGTCTATGCTGTAATATATTTAGGCAGACATTTTAAAATAACTGAGAAAATACTTCTATCAATTTAACACAACTTTACTAACTAACAAATGGCTCTTACACTGATCTTGTCATACGTCTACATCCTACAGCCTTTATTTTTTTTTTGCAAGTTTAAGTCTAATATCAATTTTACACAGCATAACACTATTAAAGGAATGTGTCATTAGCCTGTTGCTTCATTAGTGTGGGAATAATACCAACACATCTCGGCTACTTAATGTATTCCACTCTGTATAATTGAGCTTTGCCATATCTTTGCATTGCACCGCTGTTTGACTTTCTTGAAATCATATCCATATTTGATCTCTCTTCTCTAGTGTTATTTTAGCCTCCTGCAGATTTACTGTCTTAAACCTTCCTCTGACCAGATATGTCTTGTGAGCTGAACAGGTTTTCTAATTATTTCCGTTTCTGTAGTCTACAAATTTTCTTTCTGAGTTTTGGATTCTAACTGATGTTGTTAAATCTAATCCTGGCAGATTTTATCATTGGGCAAGCATATTATCTTTGTATCATCATCTGTTGATGTTACATTATTTTTCTCAATGTGGCTACACATGCCACTTGATTCATCTGGTGTAATAATCTTTGATTTAACAGATTTCAAATTGAGCAAACATCATCTGGTATTGCCTGCTATATTTTTCTTCCTGAATTTATTTCATTTTTAACATCTGCAGTTTCATTTGCATAAGCTTTGCTTCTACTGCTGATTATTCTTTTTTTGCCAGGTCCAGGATATATACTCATGTAAAACACTAAAACTGTCTTCCTTGTTTATTAAAATTCACAATTCTAGCACATACAGTATGTCTTTAAATATTTCACTCACTTGGTCTTCTGTATTTTGAGAGATTATGCAGAGTTTACTACCAGACCTTGTATGTATTTCTATTCAATGGATGAATGGTTCTACCAGATTCAGAATCCTACTGGATTTCTTTCTTGAATACATTTTACTTATTTTGCCACAGTTTACAATCTTTTAGCTTCACTATAACCAGAGCTGACCCCCCCTTGATCTCAGCATTATACAAAATTCCTGTGTCAGAGTCTGATCCTATACAAGTCTTCATATTCTGCATCTTTGTAGGCAGAAAGAAGATTTTTGTCCAATGTCATAGTCATAATAGACTTTTCAGACAGAATTCACAGATTTCAGGGTTATTTTCATGTTCGGCACCATGATCAGCTGGCATCATTAGTCAGAGTGTGGTGACATGTACTGTATGTGGGTCAGACATAAATGATACTAATTGTTATCTGTACATGTGACAAAAAACTTGAAGTATACAGTACATTGAACAAATAATGTGAATTTCTCATGGAATGCAAGGTGAAAGCGGACTGTTCCCAAAGCTGTGCCAATAATTACCACTTCTATTTCATGTTGCTCTACCAGCTTCCTTCACAGTGTCCTGCTAAGAACAGAAGAAACTCTTGGTATATATTTATTATGTTAATGAGTATCTAATCTGGTTTTTCATTCTCATCCTCCTTTCCAATCATTTTGATGAGGGTTACAGTGGTAACATCAAGCCTGATGATGAAAATTCTGATGATCCTAAGCCAGCCCAGGGATATCATTCAGAATCTGCTTTTGGTCCCCCTACCAGCATTCAGTGCTTTATGATGCCACCTGCTGGAGGTGTGCAGGTGGCATCCTAATTAGATACAATGGATGAAACTTGAACTTCTAATTGAGTCTAAATATTCTAACTATATCACACAAAGCCCCACAACCATGCAGAGTAATCCCATTTTCTCTGCCTGTGTTCACAATCTGACTCTTTCAGTGGGCTACCATAGCATATGACGTTAGGTAAGGATTGGGATGTAGAGTGACCAGTAAAGCCAGTCAGTCAGTCATTTTCCAACCCGCTATATCCTAACACGGGTCACAGGGGTCCGTTGGAGCCAATCCCAGCCAACACAGGGCTCAAGGCATGAACAAATCCCAGGCAGGGTGCCAGCCAACCGCAAGGCATACACACACACACACACACACACACCAAGCACACACTAGGGACAATTTAGGATCACCAATGCACCTAACCAATGCACCTAACCTGCATGCCTTTGGAGTGTGGGATTAAACTGGGACCAGTGAAGCGAAAGCCATAAAACAATGGAGATGAGTATGTGTAATATTGATATCATTCAATATTTTTCAGTGAGCCACTGCATTTGTCTCTGTCAAGGCATGAGCAGCACTTTTAATTTCTCAGATAATCCCAAATTAATGATTCTTCTCAGTAAATTTCGGTTGTAAAAGACACAATAATTTGAAATGCACAAAAATCAATAGAAGTTTCAAATGTGGCTTCTAAGCCAATGATCAAGCTGACTTAGCTATTTCATATGTATTATGAAATGCAGTGCCTAGTGAGCTGGTAGCATGTTAACACATCAAAAGGCAGCTGCCATAAATAATATGATGAACATGAACTAAAAATCTGGTTACTTTAAGTGGTCTGTTTATGATTAATGTCAGTTTCCACCTATGTTGTGTATGCTCTTTTTACTGTTGAGCATCTGTGTGACAGTTGAGCTTTTGAATATAAGTCACAAGTATGATTATTATGATATTTTTAATTCTGATGCATATTTGGCAGTTTATTGTATCACTGTAACAACCTACACAAATCACTATGACCTCCAGAGACGTCACTCCAAATTTCACCAATCCAATGGTCTACACTTTTGTTTTAAAGTTTCAAAGATGAAAATCTGTGCATGAAGAGCTGATGCGTATGTTTGTTTAATGGCCTACAATTAAAAAGTCCTCTATTACAAATAGGAAAAATTTGCTAAAGTATCTTCAGCTCACATACTGATTGATATGTGCGGTTTCATCTCAGTAGTACAAGAAGCCGCATTACAGTTAAGAAAGAAATTGAGAGAAAATCTACCAGTCTCATTCCTTGCACTGCAGGCTACGAGTTGTAAGAAGAGACTAAAGAAAGGCTCAATGAACAGACTAATAAAATACCTGATTGAAGTATTTCAAATTAAATAAGAACACCTAGAATTTGATTACAAGTATGATTTTAAAATAGGACATTTTTACATTCAAGAGTGGTTTAGGAAACCAGGATTAGCACCATTATGAGTTGTAGAAAGATGATGAAAGGCATGTTCAATATGTAGCGTGAGGGACAGGTTTATTTTTTATATGCTGAGCTTTTTATTTTTTAATTAGCTGGCTGATTGTTTACCTGTTTGGACTGTGTCTCTGTAGTTTTGCTCTGGAAATTTTGATTTCTTGATTCATCAGAATGATATGCTGCTTAGGACTCTTCGTGACTCTAAATTAGACCAGTGTCAGTGTTGTGAGAGTGTGCCCTCTGATGAACTGGTACCCAGTCCAGGGTTGGTTCCTTTGTTAGATATTGCAAGACTAGGGTCTGCCTCTCTATGAGCCTTGATTAGAAGGGCCTAGGAAATCTATTAACGGTCTGCTTTTCTTGTGACTGTGCACTCTGTCCATTGTAAGAAGAAACTGAGATTATTTCTGTCAGGGTCTGTCCATATTGACAAAATGGGTAGTTAAAAGAAAAAGGGTGTACACATCTCAGCATACACCTAATATCCAACCTAAATAACTATAGCATCATCTAATTGAATGTGAAAACTATAAATTATATTGTTAACAACTAGCTAAAGTTACTTACAATGATTAAAGGCTGCAGTCCAGTGTGGATGGTTTCAGTTCTCTAAGGACATTTCTAAAGGTTCTTGTGGAATATTAGGTACTTGCTAGTCATGGACTCCAATGGATGTTTTTTACTTCCTGTGATTTTTCTATCCTTTTTTTCGTTACAGTATCCACACCAGTTTTAACAGACTAGAATTTCACATTTAAAAACAAGTGAGCCTTGCTGAGTCAAACAGTCAATTTTCACCAGTCCTTAAATCCATCCATCCATCCATCCATCCATCCATCCATCCATCCATCCATCCATCCATCCATCCATCCATCCATCCATCCATCCATGTTTTGAAACTGCTTAGTCTTGTACACGTTCACAGTTGCCCAACATGATTGCACAAAGCAGGAACCATCTGTGAAGAGTACTCCATTCTGTCAGAGCACACTCACTCGTACACCCATTCAATGTGGAGTCAATAATGCATAAAATGAAAATCAGAGTACCAAGAGACTGGGCTGAGAGTCAGAAATATGAAACACTATACCATAACATATCTCTTTCCCATATTTTTTGACACACTGAGGCCTTTATTTTATGGTCTTTATTTTGAAATACGGAAGTCTGGGGCCATTTTTGTTTCAGGTCTGGGTTGCCCCAAGGGGTTCTACCATTATGCTTTATTAATGATTTTCTATGCACTAGCATTTTTGCCATTCCACTGAGTTGGTTAATGAGACTCATTTCCCAAGCAGTGGTGATATTAATTATTTCCTGTGTAGTTTGAATATTGATTGTTCACTTTGCTTGGGCAGCATTAATCAATAGTTTTCCATTCTGCATTAATAAGAATCATTTACCTAGAAGTGCTAATATTAACAGTTTCCGATTTATGCTATTTATTTCCAAACCTCCGTGGATGATGATAATACCATAATTATAATCCCAATTTCTGCTCTTACAAACAAGCAAATTTGCATCCTTTGTCCGTTTACATTATGTTGCTTATCTGCCCTTCAAAAATAAAAAAATGACACTTTCCTTCTCTCAGCAAACAAAAGTAAATAAAGCAGGGGCTTTAGTACAGACGTGTGATCACATAGACCAATACCCTACCATTACCATCATTTAACTCAAGTCAAATTTATTCTTACATGTAAAACATGGTATCAAATCTTTAACTAATATCCACAATATTATAAGAGCCATTGTCCATTTAAACCTCAATTACCGTGGTGCATGCTGTCTTGTGTGCAGTCATCCAAAACCTAATCTAATAGCGTAGTATCATAACCTGCCATTGCTGCAAGATAGAGAAAAGCTGACAAGGGTATTTTCTAATCTCTTCAAAGACGTTCTGACAAATGACTAAGGTTGACATTACCAATGTCTCTGCTATCTCTACATCATCTTGTCTGGTCAATCTTTTAATAACTTGAGAAGCATGGTCCATTCATATCTCTGCCTCTTTCTCACTGTCTGACTCACTGAGGGAGACATCCATTTTCATGCTTGTACTTTGCTAATCACAGTGCGAATTGTATTGAAACATCTGTGCCTTTCCAGAGAGGCACTACGTCATACAGGAAGGCAAATCTTTATCTACATTCTACATTAAAGCCCCTGGAGGCAGTGAATTGCATTTGTAACTGAAACAGGTGCTTGATTCCCCAAGAAATGCCTGGTGTTGCTATGTTTTTATGGCGAATTCTTAAGTTTATTTTTATTTTTAATAAGTTGATAGCTTAACCTGAGACCTTTCCCATTATTCTGTATAACATATGAGGATACCTGTTGTGACTTTAGGCAGCTCTTCCCTTTGATCACACTTTGCACACTTCATTCTGATAGGTATGTTTTATAAGTGGAGCTGAAACTGTAATTTTTCTAACCTGCAGAATCATAAGTGAGAAGGTTTGTCTGTAATGAGCTGGAACTGTGAGATTTGACATATAAACAATAAGCTTGCATGGAAAATGAAAGAATCACAATAGTATGGCATGTGGGGTTGTATGTTGTGGTTGGTGCTAGGACCTGGGTTCAGTTTTCAACCTGGTCAAAGACTGTTTACAGTTTGCACATTCTCTCTGTTACTAGATATCTTTCCTCCAGGTACTCTACTCATTTTTGGGAAGTTATTAAAAAAAAAAACTTTATACTGGGATACTATAAACTCATCAATCAAAGTAAAGTAATTTTTATAACACTTCTGTGAAGTCAAGGCTATGGTGCTAATACAGGTTTAAGTCAGCTACGGTAAAAGAAATAAACAATCTTAATTTTATACAGCAACCTTTCAATAGCATGAACTATCTGAGGCACTTTACATTTTTAAATGTATAATAGAGCTCCTTACCTATGTATATATATATATTTTTTTTTAGAAATGGAGTACTGGAAAGTTAAATGACTTCCACAAAGTCACACTCTGGGGTAGAGGCAGGAACTGAATCAGAGAAAATGTGGTTTAGAATCCAATTACATATGTGGGATCTCCACAGTTTTAATGAATAGCAATGGAGTAATAAACACATTTATTTTAGCTCTTCTTAAAAAGGCATTTAAGAAATATCACTTATGAATAGAAGAAAAATACCATAGAAATCCTGCATAGTCCAATTTCTCCAATCTTTTTTTTCTTCCAATTGGTACAAAACTATTTGTACCTGCACCTCCAGATTTACAGATCGTTTTTGCCTATAGGTCATAAGGCTACTCAACAGTCGCACATTGCTACAGTAATATCTGTGGTAATGAGCGCCTGACAGATTTTTAATGAACAGCTTATGTATATATGTGTTTTTATATATGTGTATGCAAGACGTAATATTGTGTGTATATATTTAAGATGGGTTTAATTGTAATGAAATCAATGTAGACATCAGTATTACTGTTTGCAGTGCACCATCTATTGAGAAAGTATTTTGTGATGCATGTAGTAATAAAATGCATTGTATTTGTCATTATAACAGATGGTACATAACAAATATTTGCTGTAATAAAATTCTTTATTACAAATGTTTGTGATTCATTTCTGTTGGAATGACAAATGCAATGCATTTATTACTATAAATGTTTGTGATGCGCCAACTGTTGGAATGACAGAGATATAGCAACCAGATGGAGACTTGACCTTTTATTAAGGTGGATATACACATACACACATTTGTATACTGTACTGTGCAAAAGGCTTTGGCACTTTAAATAGTTTACATAAATATTTGTCTTAGATGGTTATTTAGACTGTGGTGGGTTGGCACCCTGCCCTGGATTGGTTCCTGCCTTGTGCCCTGTGTTGGCTGGGATTGGCTCCAGCAGACCCCCGTGACCCTGTGTTCGGATTCAGCGGGTTGGAAAATGGATGGATGGATGGTTATTTAGATCACTTGGATTAGAGTGTCAATAGAAACAGAGTTCCACACCTTCTTGTTAGCAAAAATAAAGCAATACAATAAGATATTTCAATGTCCTTAAAGAAAGAAACTCGCATTGTAATAGCCCAGTGCTTGATTAAGCAAATATAACAAACAAGTGCTAATAATCAACGACATTGTGTGTAGGTTGAACCAAAGTGATGAAGGGAAACATATTTGTATAGAGAGAATAAAACTGGACAAGGAACAGTCACACTGAAAAGGTGAGGCTGTGGTAGATGTGGATTAACCTGCAAATCTTAAACCATAGAAAAGTGAACGTAATGACAAGACAGAAGGTAGTCATCCTGCATCATCAAGGTCTCTCCCAGACAGGAATTTAAAGGGAGGCAGGTGTGTCAAGATGTGCTCTCCAATCTTTTCTGCAGAAGTACTAACACACAGGCAAGGTTGAGGACTGGAAACAAAGTGGTCGGTCATTGAAACTGAGTGCAGCAAATTAGAAATACATCATACACACTTCCCTCTGAAATCAGAAGATATTGTGACAGATGGCCAGGGACCCTGCCCCGCCAGGACGCCTGGAGGAAGGAGGGACCGGGACAGTGACACTATTCTTCCCTGGGCGCCTGGACGGTCCTTGAACCCAGGATGACAGTGCTTCCGGTACTCCAGAAAGTGCTGATGGACCACAGATGGTGTACACCCAGAGTGCTTCCGGGTGCAAGGGCAGCACTTCTGCCACACTGGGGAGTGCTGCCGCAAGGTTGTGATCGTGCACCTGGAGCACATCTGGGCAAGATAAAATGGGCCGCCTCACTCCATTCGGGGAGCCGAAGTGGGGTGGAAGAGGACGGAGCTTGTAAGAGAGGAGTGGAGACGGCCAAAAGGAGCAAGGACTGAGCAAACATTGTAAATATTGTAAATAGGGAAAATAAAATGTGTGTGTGTTTTGGGCATTCTGGTGTCGTATCTGTCTGTGGCCGGACAATCATTTACAATATCTAGCAGCACTATTAATAGGACCCTGATAAACACATCTGTAGTCCACACACGTCTTATAAGAAGTGGTTTTCCTGGAAGAATTTCAACTAAAAAGCAATTCCTCCAAAGTGAAAAAAATCTAAATGACACACTTATTCATGAAAGTCAAGGTACAAAAAACTGTATCAGGTGTGCTAGACTGATGAATCCAAATTTTAGAATTTTTTTCTCTAACAGAAGGCATTTGTCCAATAAACACCTGAAGAACTGTACATGGATGAATGTCTGCAGACAATGATAGATAGATAGATAGATAGATAGATAGATAGATAGATAGATAGATAGATAGATAGATAGATAGATAGATAGATAGATAGATGCTTTATTAATCCCAAGGGGAAATTCACTTACTCCAGAAGCACCTTACTGATACAAAAAAACAATATTAAATTAAAGATTGATAATAATGCAGGTAAAAACAGACAATAACTTTGTATAATGTTTAATGTTAACGTTTACCCCCCCGGGTGGAATTGAAGAGTCGCATAGTTTGCGGGAGGAACGATCTCCTCAGTCTGTCAGTGGAGCAGGACAGTGACAGCAGTCTGTCGCTGAAGCTGCTCCTCTGTCTAGAGATGACACTGTTTAGTGGATGCAGTGGATTTTCCATAATTGATAGGAGCCTGCTGAGCGCCCGTCGCTCTGCCACAGATGTCAAACTGTCCAGCTCCATGCCAACAATAGAGCCTGCCTTCCTCACCAGTTTGTCCAGGTGTGAGGCGTCTTTCTTCTTAATGCTGCCTTCCCAGCACACCACTGCGTAGAAGAGGGCACTCGCCACAACCGTCTGATAGAACATCTGCAGCATCTTATTGCAGATGTTGAAGGATGCCAGCCTTCTAAGGAAGTATAACCGGTTCTGTCCTTTCTTACACAGAGCATCAGTATTGGCAGTCCAGTCTAATTTATCATCCAGCTGCACTCCCAGGTATTTATAGGTCTGCAAATAGATAGATAGATAGATAGATAGATAGATAGATAGATAGATAGATAGATAGATAGATAGATAGATAGATAGATAGATAGATAGATAGATAGATAGATACTTTATTAATCCAGCAGCAGCATACTGATGCAAAAAACAATATTAAATGATAACACAGTGGAGGTTGCCTGCAGGTTTGGGAATGGTGCTTTGATTAAAACTGATAGCTACCTAACTGCTGAAAAGTGCAGGCAGATTCTTATCCATCATATAATACCATCCACAAGGTCTCTGATTGGTCCCAACGTCATTCTGCAGGCATGATCATTACCAAAATTATATAAAAAAAACTATCTGCAATGAAAAAAAGGTTATCCTGCAACAGATAGCATGGCCCCCACAGAGCCCTGCCTCAGCATCATCAAGCCAGTCTGGGATTACTTCCATAGACAGAGGCAAGTAAGACAGCCAAAGTCTGCAGTGGAGATGTTCTCTAAGAGGCTTGCAGCAACCTACCATACAAGTGGATATAAAAGAATTGGTGCTGTTTTTAAGGCAATGTGTGGTCACACTAAATATTGAGTTCATTATTTTTTGTTTACTGCACTTTCTAGGCTGCTTATTATTTAATAAACCTTTAATGACATTTTTGAAAGTATCCCCATTTGGCAAAATTTTTTTATTTTTTTTTACAAGTGCCTAATACTTTTGCATAGTGAGTATGTGTATGGTGTTATTTTTATTGTTTTGGTATTACAGTATACTGTTTTCACTAGTCTTTGTTCTGTACACACAGGTAAGTAAACTTGAATCTGAAATAACACTAACAATGTGGCATTTCCATTTATGGCTCACAGCCTTATCCATTGCAGTTTACAACAGTTGGTTACATTTCTTTTGTTTCAATTGGAGGGAGCACAGGCAAGTGAAGTGACTTTCACACATTGTCAGTACTAGGATTTGAACTCACAGCCTCAGGATTGGAAGTCCAATCACTTTGCCACACTATCTATGGCAACTTGACACTCAGTGGGGAAAAAAAAGATTTTAGTGAAATAATGCGAGCTGTTTTTTGATGGACTGGAATGCCAGTCTGGTTTGATTTGTACTTTCTACCTGAGACAGCCACAAAAGGCTCCAGCCCCCAACCCCCAGGCCTTTAACTGGAATAAGTCAATGAATAAATGGATGGACAAACTTGATTATTACCTATGCTTCTTATTTCCTGTAGCTCAGTTTGTACACAATTTATCATGTCTCAAAATAAATTCATTTCCAGGTGCCTGAAATGCATTTTGATATACCTGATATGGATTCCCATAAATAAGTGTATGAAAAACAACCAGCTTTTTGAAAAAGATATAAATACAAATAAATAAATAAATAAAATTCCTTTTTAATTATTTTTGCTGACACTTTTATACTTGCAGTTTCATTAACTACTAAATCTACATCTAGCATTACGTTTCAAACTCATCATGTTTTTTTGTCAATGCATGCACTTGTGTACATGTCATGCCAAAAAAGCAACATGTAGCAGCAAATGTAACAATAACAATAGCACTTTTCAAATTAAATTTTATTTTATTTAATTTAAATAAATTCTTGTTTTATTTTGTGTTTTATAATCTTTGTAAACCTCTGTTTAGGCAGTAGTCAGACTGATGATCCCTTGAAATTTGAAGAAGTTGAGCAATGCTATCAGCTCTGAACTCCCGGAAGCCACTGGAATCAAACTAAAGCCCTGTACAGTCTAGAGAAATCTACTCAAAAGTGTTTTTGTTTAAGAGTTGTTGCTATAAAGCCATTCCTCCATAGTAGAAACAAAGCCCAGTGATTCAGATATGCAGTACACAAGGACAGGGCTGTTGAACAATGGCAGCAAGTGCTATGGACTGATGCATCAAAATTTATACTGCTTCTTTCTTAAGAAAAAAATGTTATCTTTGAAAATGCTGTGGAACACTACAGGGTTGCAGCCATCAGTGAAGCACAGCAGAGATTCTTTTCAGTTTTGGGGCTACATGTCATCATCTGAAGAATTAGTGGAATTGTCCATACAGAGAAGTAAAAGCAGTGTATTCATACAATACTTTCAGGGAGATGTCTGATTGGTTCCAGCTACATTCTACAGCAGGACCATGACCCAAAACATGGCCAAGGTCATAAAAACCATCCTTGGCAAAAAGGAGAAGGAGGAGGAGTACTACAACAGATGGTAAGGCCTCAAAAGAACTTTGACCTCATCATCATCAAGGCTGTCTGAGATTACCTAGAGAGACAGAAGCAGGTGACATGGCCAAAAGGTACAGAAGAACTGGTAAAAATGGGGTCCGTGGAAATGTGAGTATGAGTAACTTCTGTTCCACTATGCTACACATGATTTACTGAGCCGCCTTCAGAACTTTCTTATATGGTCCTGTAGATGACTAAAGCTAAGAAAAGTGGCATACATTAACTCTGATGGTAGTCTGTCATAGGTCTGATTAATTATAATATTCAGATGGGACTTACAAACCTTTTTAGACTGACATCAGTAAATTTACAGGCTTTTCCAACAGTTTCTATATTTTTCTGACATTTACCTTTAGTCTTAATTACTGTAACTTGACTCTCTGCATATGATGGAGGCACACTGTGTCTTACTCTTGATTTTTGTTTGTTTTTGTCTCCTTATGAGTGTTATGTATGTCCACAAAGCCTGGGATATAGTTGTTTAGAAAAAAGCTTTGCAGGACTTTCTGTTTCTGGACAAGACACACATGACTGCCCTCCAAAAGTGGAGCCTACCTAAAATGAACCTTTTATTATGATAATCAGATACTCTTGTGTTTGGCCAATGTGGCTGAGTGTCTAGTCATGTGGAACATGAGATTGGCAAAGATGAAGGCATAAACACCTTGTAATCTGTCAGAGAGGCCTTCCCCAGATCTTGATTGCACGCACACACACACATGCACACGCACACACACTGCAACAGCCTATGCCTAAATGTACATGGGAACCTTGGCAGAGGAGCATAGATCGTTAGGCAAGAGCTCTATTCTTCTTTTGGCATGTTGAAAAATAGAAATCCTTCCTAATTATCTTGTAATATACATTGTTTATATTTTTATGATGATGATGCTTGTATAAAGTCACTATATAAAATTAATTTTTAAAAATATTGATTGTGTGGAATGTGAGGAACCTTGATTTCATTCAACTCATGCAGTCTAAAGTTAGGATATACTGTAGCGTGTTGGAAAATGACTAACACAGGGTCATGAGGGTCTGCTGGAGCCCATCCCAGCCAACACAGGGCACAAGGCAGGAACAAACCCCAGGCAGGGCGCCAGCCCACCACAGGACACACACACACACACACACACACACACACGCACACACATGCACACACATACCAAGCACACACTAGGGACAATTTAGAATCGCCAATGCACCTAACCTGCATGTCTTTGGACTGTGGGAGGAAACCAGAGCACCCAGAGGAAACCCACACAGACATGGGGAGAACATGCAAATTCCACGCAGGGAGGACCTGGGAAGCGAACCTAGGTCTCCTTACTGCGAGGCAGCAGCGCTACAGTCTAAAGTGGTAAATCTATTTTTAATTTGCTTATTTGCTATTTTCAGAGGCAAAATGCCTGATGTAACTGCTTTAAAGAAAGAGGAGCCTAAAACCAGCCAGGCTAGACCTTTCTTTTCCATAAATTCTCACTTTTTCAGTCACCCACTTTCATTGACAAGGTTTCATTTTTTTCCTAATGCTACTATATAGGAATATATTATTGCTGTTTGAGGATATCCATTGTGGTATTACTGGTACAGTTGTGACATACATGTACCAGGTATATCAAAGACCTTTCAATTACTTGTAAGAGACACGTTTTTAATTGCTAAATGGGGATTTTCAATCAAATTTTTATTTAGCAGGATACCATCAAAGTGTACCGTATTCTGGGACTCATGCTTTTATTACCAGAAAGTGGAAATTGAGACTGATGTCTTCGTTAGCAAAGCATACTGACTTAAAAGAAATGGAAAACTTTTTTTTTTTTAATAACTCCCAAAAGGCAACTTCTGAGTGAATAGCTGGTAAAGCACACAACAAGAACATTATTTGCTTTTACCTGGAATTTTAATTAATGAGTTACAACATTAAACAGGCATCTGCTTTTACTCATTCCTAAGTCCCGTTTACTATTGTGATTGGTACAAGAATGTGGTAAAGTTTGAGCTCTGACCTTGTAACCGCAGTTCAGGAGAGGCACACTGTTTTGTTTTACCACCCCTTTACTACATTCCTGGAATTGAATTAAATTAATTCTTTAATGGATGCACGATTGTATTTTTAGTCACATGTGACCAACAAAATCTTAGTGCAAGAAAATAGATTTATCTTTTACTTTTTAGTGTATTTTGGAATAAAATTGTATCCCTTAATCTTTTTATTTCTTAACATTTAATTGAATTTATTAAAATCAAACAACATTACATGCAAGCAAGTCAAATTTTATAAGACTAGGATCAAATCAAGTCAGCCCCCACCCATGAAATAAAGAGAGCTAGGCCAACATAATGAAACTTTAATAGTAGAAAAAATAAGTAAGTAAATAAATAGAATAAAAAGGGGAAGAGAATTCGCTTCCTCAATTTAAATACTTATTCTAAAATGCTATTAATTAGATCCTGCCATATTTTTAAAATGTTTGGCACAGATCCTCTACGTGAGTATTTAATTTTTTTTCCAATTTCAAATAGTATATAACATCAGTTACCCACTGACTGAAAAGAGGTGAGTTAGGATTCTTCCAGTTGAGCAAGATAAGTCTACGTGCCAATAGTGAAGTAAAGGCAATTACAGTTTGTTGGTCCTTCTCCACTTTAAGCCTGGAGGTACACCAAACGCAGTTGTTAATGGATTAGGAGGGACTGTGACACCAAGGCTGTCTGAAAGGCATTTAAAGATTTTAGTCCAAAATTAGGGGCGGCACGGTGGCGCAGTGGGTAGCGCTGCTGCCTCGCAGTTAGTAGACCCAGGTTCGCTTCCCGGGTCCTCCCTGCGTGGAGTTTGCATGCTCTCCTGTGTCTGCGTGGGTTTCCTCCGGGTACTCTGGTTTCCTCCCACAGTCCAAAGACATGATGTGTGGGTGTGTGTGTGCCCTGCGGTGGGCTGGCGCCCTGCCCGGGATTTGTTTCCTGCCTTGCGTCCTGTGTTGGCTGGAATTGGTTAAATTTGGAGTGTAATTGTTGATATGATGTGAAGACGTTGCCTATGTACAGATCTCTAAGTGATTCAATCCCAAATGTTTTCCAGACATTAAAAGCTGCGTATGTTTGAGAGGGAGGAAAAAGGTGGTTATCATGCAGGGCTGATACAGATAAAAGCTTCTCTATATTAAAGTACTTCTGCATCAGTTCAATATTCTGAGTGAATGAAGCACAATTGGGTTATTAGTATATTAGCAATAACTTGTATTTACTGGGGTACAAAGCAAGGAATATAAAGAAGTGCTGCAGGGTTTTATTTCTATTGCGGACCAGACCTGGGTATGTTCATCCATTTGTGTCAATGTCCAGGCTTTTATAGCTTGTATAAAACTGAAAGTTAAGGTAGAGCCATGCCACCTTCTGCCTTAGGTCTTTGTAGAGTTGCCCTTTGGATGTGTGGATGTTTTGAATTCCAAATAAATGAGGTTATGATTGAATCTAACTTCTTAAAAAATGATTTGTTGATGTATATTGGAATGCTTTGAAATAGAAAAAGAAGCTTAGGAAGGATATTCATCTTGACAATGTTAATTCTTCCAGCTAAAGTGAGATGAAGGGTAAACCATCTATGCAAGTCTTGCTTAAGTTTTTCCAAGCAGACAGCAAAATTTTGTTGATAAAAAACTTTGTATACTTGTGATGTTTACCCCTAGGTATTTAAACTGATCTGCAATGATAAAAGGGAAGGTGTCCAATCTAATATTGTGTGTTGTAGAGTTCACTGGAAAAAGCACACTTTTTTATTCAAATTCAATCTGAGATCGGAAGTCTTTAAAAATTCTGTTATTGCTGTTAGGACTGCAGGCACAGTGTTTTGTGGATCTGATTTATATACAGGTAGTCCCAGAGTTACGGACATCTGACATACGACTTACGAATGGGGCTACAGCTGCTCCTTCATCTGTCTGGGGGATGCGACTCAGGCTCCTCAGCAACTGCCGTTCTGTCATCTTCGGCCTGGGGATGCTGCTCGCACAGTGTAGTGTCCGTTTGGTGGCTCCGGTTGATTATGGGGCGGTTGGGTGCGCGGCAAGCGGTGACCCGGGGTCCATAGTCATTGGGGCTGCAGCTACCGCTCGTGTGCAGGAAGGGGGCTTGATGGGGTGGAGGGGGGGGCGTTTCACTGCCTGCCCACCACACAGCCTTGCAGTGTCCCTCGAACGGCTGCTCCGTTTGTTCTCATTGGGTGGCTGGTGCAAGCAGTGACGCGGTCATTGAGGGTGGATGGGGCGGCAGAGGGCAGCATTGTTGTGTGCCTCGGGTGGCTTCCTGTTGAATGGGGGTGGTAGTGGGCGATTCACTACCCGCCTTTGGCCACACCCTGTTCGTTCTTGGTGGGCAGACGCTACAGGCAGCATACTGTATGCAAGTGGAGGTGACTGTGTGGTGGGCGGGTGGTGAACCGCCCCTCACCGCCCCCATTCATTCTCAATAGCAAGCCTGCTTGTACTGTTACGTACATAGCAGGAAGTTATCTCTTGTCTTGTCAATCTCCATGCTTCCCTTAGGTCAGATTATCTCAGGGCACAACGTGAGTTACCACAGCTATGCTGATGACACACAGCTGTATTTATCAATTGCACCTGATGACCCAGATTCTCTTGATTCACTAACACAATGTCTAACTTGTATATCAGAATGGATGAATAGTAACTTTCTCAAGTTAAATAAAGAGAAAACTGAAATCTTAGTGATTGGCAATAATAGATACAATGAGGCTATTAGAAATAAACTGGATGCATTAGGATTAAAATCAAAATGGAGGTAAAAAGCTTAGGGGTAACTGTTGACTGTAATCTAAATTTTAAATCGCATATTAATCAGATCACTAGGACAGCATTTTTTCACTTAAGAAACAAAGCAAAAGTTAGACCTCTTATATCATTGAAAGATGCTGAGAAATTAGTTCATGCGTTTGTTTTCAGTTGACTAGATTACTGTAACGCACTCCTCTCAGGACTACCCAAAAAAGACATAAATCGTTTGCAACTAGTGCAGAATGCAGCTGCTAGAATCCTAACCAGGAAAAGAAAATCCGAGCACATCTCTTCAGTTTTGATGTCACTACACTGGTTACCTGTGTCATTCAGGATTGACTTTAAAATTCTGCTTATGGTTTATAAAGCCTTAAATAGTCTTGCCCCATCTTATATATCGGAATGTCTGACGTCTTATATTCCAAATCGTAACCTCAGATCCTCAACTGAGTGTCTCCTTAGAATTCCAAGAGCAAAACTTAAAAGAAGTGGTGAGGCGGCCTTCTGCTGTTATTGCACCTAAAATCTGGAATAGCCTGCCAGTAGGTATTCACCAGGCTAATACAGTGGAGCACTTTTGAAAAACTGCTGAAAACACATTACTTTAACATGGCCTTTTCATAACTTTACTGTAATTTAAATCCTGATACTCTGTATATCCAATTCATTATAATAACTATTCATGGTGGCTCTAAAATCTGTACTAACCCCTACTCTCTCTTCTGTTTCCTTTTCCGGTGTCCTTTTGGTGGTGGCGCAAAGCACCATGATGTTCCAACAATGATGGATGGATTAAAAGCCAGAAGTCTGTATGATCATCAGCATCAAGTGACTCCGTGAGAACCCTAACTACAAAGAGGACTATTTCATTTATGTTAGCTAGAATGCCCAGAGGGGACTGGGTGGTCTCATGGCCTGGAACCCCTACAGATTTTATTTTTTTCTCCAGCTTTCCGGAGTTTTTTTTTGTTTTTTCTGTTCACCCTGGCCATCGGACCTTACTCCTTTTCTATGTTAACTAATGTTGTCTTATTTTAATTTCTTATTTTGTCTTTTATTTTTCTTTTCTTCATTATGTAAAGCACTTTGAGTTACTTTTTGTATGAAAATGTGCTATATAAATGTTGTTGTTGTTGTCAATACACCAGACGTTCTGATGAGGGGTGCCTTCCTGCTGTGATAGCATGTACAGTGCTGTGCAGCAGAGCTCATTTTAACCTTTTGTCTTCACCCTTCAACAATTTCTTTGATGCAAGTGCTAGTGCTACAGTAAAGAAGAGAAATACCATCACCATGGAAAAGAAAGTAAAAATAATAAAAAGGTCAGAGAGAGGTGAAACTCCATTATTCATTGGCAGAGCACTTGGTTACAGTCGCTCAACAATAACATTTATTAAACTAATGTACCTGTTACAACTTACATATAAATTCAACTTAAGAACAAACCTACAGTCCCCATTTCGTATGTAACCCAGGGACTGCCTGTACAGTACCATATCATCTGCATATAGTGAAAATATCTGTTCAAGTCCTTCTCTGATAATCCCCTTTATCTCCTAAGTATTTTGACAGTGAACTGCCAGTGGCTCTAGGGTGATTGCAAAAAGCAGTAGTGACAAGGAGCATCTTTGTCTAATACCATGTTCTAGTTTGAAGTAGTCTGAAATAATGTTGGTAATGCAAACTGAAGCTTTTGGACTGGTATACAGGAGTTTTTATCCAAGCACATATGTTTGGGCCAAACCCAAATTTTTCCAATGTGGTGAAAAGGTAGTTCCATTCAACCATATCAATGCTTTTTTCTGCAATCAACAATATCATCTTTGGGGTGTTAGACTTTGTGGGTGAATATATTACATTAAACAGGCGACGAAGATTGGAAGCTAAGTGTCTACCTTTAATAAATCCAGTTTGGTCTTGTGATATTATCGAAGGAAGAACTTTCTCAATCCTATTGGCAAGGACTTCGGATCTTAACATTATTATTCAGAAGTGAGATTGGTCTATATGATGCACATTGTAATAAGTCCTTATTTTGCTTTGGAAACACAGTAATTAATGCTTGGCGAAAAGTCTGAGGTAGAATTTTATTTTCTCTGGCTTCTGTAAATGTTGCTAATAAAAGGGAAACTAACTTAATTGAGAATTTTTTATAAAATTTGGCAGGGTAACCATCAGGGCCTGCTGATTTCTCGCTCTGAAGTGAGTTCATGGCATCTAGTAATATTGATAATACCAGAGGTTTGTCCAATTCCTCTGCACTGAGAGTACCTAGTTGTGGTATCTATAATGCATCCAAAAACACATTAGGTTGTGTCTTGTCTTCTTTAATCTGAGTAGAATATAAGGCCTTACAGCAGTTTCTAAATGTGTGCATTATATTTTTATGGTCAATGATTTTGTTAGCTTTCTCTCCATTTTCATAGTACTAATGTCGTGATTTTAAAATGATTTATGTTTCTTTTGTTGTCAAGAGGTTGAGTTCTGAATGCAAAACCTGTCTTTTCCTATGAAGTGCCTTATTTGGACAACTGGCATGTTCTTGATCTATCTTGGTAATTTCATTGATTAGCTCAGATACCTTCTTGGTTTCCGATTTTATTTTTGTGGGACAGATATGAAATAATCTATCCTCTTAGGAAAGCTTTAAGGGTTTCCCATGGGATTCAATCTTTTATATATATATATATATATACAGTCATATGAAAATGTTTGGGAATCCCTCTCAGCCTACATAATAATTTGCTCTACTTTCAACAAAAAAGATAACAGTGGTATGCCTTTCATTTCCTATGAACATCTGAGTACTGGAATGCTTTCCGAAGAAAGATTGTTAGTGAAGCAGTATTTAGTTGTATGAAATTACATCAAATGTGAAAAACTTCCTGTGCAAAAATTTGCGTCCCCTTGTAATTTTGCTGATTTGAATGCATGTAACTGCTCAGTACTGATTACTTGCAACACCATTGGTTGGATTAGCTTGTTAAGCCTTGAACTTCATAGACAGGTGTGTCCAATCATGAGAAAAGGTATTTAAGGTGGTCAATTGCAAGTTGTGCTCCCCTTTGACTCTCCTCTGAAGAGTGACAGCATGGGATCCTGAAAGCAACTCTCAAAAGATCTGAAAACAAAGATTGTTCAGTATCATGGTTTAGGGGAAGGCTACAAAAAGCTATCTCAGAGGTTTAAACGTCAGTTTCAACTGTATGGAATGTAATCAGGAAATGGAAGGCCACAGGCACAGCTGCTGTTAAACCCAGCAGGTGTGGCAGGCCAAGAAAAATACAGGAGTGGCATATGCACAGGATTGTGAGAATGGTTACAGACAACCCACAGATCACCTCCAAAGACCTGCAAGAACATCTTGCTGCAGATGGTGTATCTGTACATCGTTCTACAATTCAGCAGAATTTGCACAAAGAACATCTGTATGGCAGGGTGATGAGAAAGAAGCCCTTTCTGCACTCACGCCACTAACAGAGTTGCTTGTTGTATGCAAATGCTCATTTAGACAAGCCAGAGTCATTTTGGAACAAAGTACTTTGGACTGATGAGACAAAAATTGATTTATTTGGTCATAACAAAAAAGCGCTTTGCATGGTGGAAGAAGAAAACTGCATTCCAAGAAAAACACCTGCTACCTGCTGTCAAATTTGGTGGAGGTTCCATCATGCTGTGGGGCTGTGTGGCTAGTTCAGGGACTGGGGCCCTTGTTAAAGTCGAGGGTTGCATGAATTCAACCCAATATCAACAAATTCTTCAGGATAATGGTCAAGCATCAGTAACAAAGTTGAAGTTACGCAGGGGTTGGATATTCCAACAAGACAATGACCCAAAACACAGTTCGAAATCTACAAAGGCATTCATGCAGAGGGAGAAGTACAATGTTCTGGAATGGCCGTCACAGTCCCCTGACTTGAATATCATCGAAAATCTATGGGATGATTTGAAGCAGGCTGTCCATGCTCGGCAGCCATCAAATTTAACTGAACTGGAGAGATTTTGTATGGAAGAATGGTCAAAAATACCTCCATCTAGAATCCAGACACTCATCAAAGGCTATAGGAGGCATCTAGAGGCTGTTATATTTGCAAAAGGATGCTCAACTACTGTAAGTATTGATGTTATATCTCCGTTGGGGTGCCCAAATTTATGTACTTATCTAATTTTGTTATGATGGATATTACATATATTCTGTTAATCCAATAAACTTAATGTCACTGCTGAAATACTACTGTTTCCATAAGGCATGTTATATATTAAAAGGAAGTTGCTACTTTGAAAGCTCAGCCAATGATAGACAAAAATCCATAGAATTAAGAGGGGTTCCCAAACTTTTTCATATGACTGTAAAATCATATATATTTTTTAACTACCCAAATGCTACACAGTCCTCGGCATGTTTCAGAAACCTTGACTTGGGTGGGAAGGTGATTTGACAGAAAGAAATTACATTAGCGACAAAGTGGAATCGAACCAACGATCTTAAATTGAAACGTAACATTCCTTCATGTTCATTTCTCATTTCAGAAAATCCTAACCATGTTGAAACCTTACACATATGAAGTACAGGAAATGTGCATTTATGTGTTGGAGAATCGAACCTTCAATGTTTCTTACAAAAGCCCAACACTTTATCCACTAAGCCAATATTGCCAAATCACTGAAAAGCATTTTTGCCAAATTTCTATATAAATGATGAAAATTTGGTTGAATAAAAAAAAAAAAATTAGTTTGTGTACATTGTGTACATTTGATTTAACTTCCAACACGCTAACCACTTGAGCAATGCTGTTTAACTGTCATATTGAAATAATTTGACAAAACTTCAATATCAATTAACCAAAATGTTTTTTTTATTAGTTTGTCTACATTGGTCTTAAACCTTTGACCATTTGATCTAAAGTCCAACATGCTAACCACTTGGTCAACACCGCTAATTCATATACAGTATATGTGTGTGTTGGCTAAAAGCACCATATACTGTATATGTTTGTATTCATTAAAAGTATAATATGAGGAATGAGAAATTTAAATTTGACGTAATTAACGTACAGATCCCAGATCAAAACTGATGAAATATTGCATTGTCATTGGAGATCAGCATGCATGCAAAGTTTGTAAGAAATAGGTTCAGTAAAAGTGGATAAAAAAATGACTGCAAAATTTGACCTAGAAAAACAGATGGCAAGTTGAATAAAAAATGTAAAAAAAAACAACAAAAGATTTGATCAAGACAGGTGGCACCACACAATTGATGGAAAAATGAACAAAAAGGTTGCATGCAATTTAAGTGGAATGTCTTTTCAGACTGAAGTCTTCTGTCAACTGTCTCCGGATGGCAGTGGAGCCAGTTTTGAGGCCAAGCAGGTGGAAGGGGTGAGTCTAGGAAGTCAGAAACTGGAAGTGGTGTCCGAAGTCATTAATCTGCCGATATGCAGAGGGAAGAATTGGAAAGGTAGTTAGGTACAGTGCCACCCTGTGGCTCGGAGTAAAATTACCATTGGATGAGCCCTGAAGTTGTTCCCCAAAAGCAAGTGTGTGACAACTTGCACAAAAGATTCAATTTCAGTTACTTTTTTATTTACCACCTTGCTTATTTTCATGATTGATTTTCTTCACTCAGGTGATTAATTTCTATCAGATGTCTGTTTATTGTTTAAGGTATGAGCTGCCTTCTTAACAGCTCCCAAGCCTCAGTACTTTATCCGCTTTTTGAGACAATGCAGTTTTTAATTTAATTCACCACAACTCCTTTTAAGCAGACTGCATGAAATGACCTACACTTCCACATTCGCTGTTTATTATACATCTCCTTCAGTGAAGAGCCTATTAATATTTCACTCTGATTTGCTCTGCAGCTCTCCTGTTACACAGCAATCAATGAGGCTCCGCATTTTTGTTTTCTTTCTGCTCTTGTCTTTCATCTGCTGCTGCAAAGAGTGAGTCTGCTTAAGTGTTAATCAAACCTACCAAAGAGAATTCATCTGATGAAAGGCTCTGTGTTGTTCAATTGGTGCCAGGCTTTTCATTTAGTCTTTCACCATTTACATGGTGACCTCTGTTCATTTAGATCAGCGATGTGTGGGGTCTGCCTAAAGGGGCTTCTTAGAAACAAATAAAGGAAACGGTAGCCATGAATAAGAGCTAGCTAGAGACAAATTTAGAAAAATAAAATCTGTAAAGGCCGATTAGAGATAGACATAGAAAAATATCACTCAAAAACGTTAGAAATGCATTCAATTTATACTTATATGGTGCCTTCCACATAACACTGACTCAATGTGAAACAAAAGAAATCAACAAAAATCATGCAGTATCTACACACACAAGTGTAAGAAGAAATAGCTGTATAAATTCTACAGTAATATAGTAATAAAATATTGCTTTAGGAAACAAGAATCTAGTAAATTAATATACATTTAAAAGTATAAAAGAAGCTGCACTAACAGAAGACCTAGTTAAAAGTGAAGGCATCCATTTGACACTGGAGGAGAGAACAACAAAAACTTATAGTCTTCTTGGAGAAAATGAACCACAGGGCTTCATGGTTATTGAACATGAATTCTGGCTGGCCTACAGTAGGTTAATGGCTAGCTAACCCTTCATATCTATCTGTCTAAGGGTCAATTAGAGACAGGTATGAAAAATGCAAGTCCTGTTTAAAGTCATATAAAAATGTAAATAATCTATCTCTGTTTAAAATATATACAGGAACTGTGTCCATCTATGCAAAAATTGATAAGGTTCATCTATCAATGAGTACCTCCTTTATCTAAAATGACTGATTAAAGACAGACATAAAAATGTTTCCTCAATGGCCAGATTGAGACAAATAGAGAAAAAATCTAACTTTCTCCGTCTTTTGTGACCAGGAGATGGGCTGAGAATGTATGGTTAGGCGGACTTGGACATAAGGAGCTGATAAAACACAGACCAAGCATGCTTCATACTTTATTAAAAGTACCTGCAGTATTGAAAAAGCACATCAGCAGCCACTAGAAGGTTGTACATCTTTAAGAAATGTTGACAGGAACCCATTTTTTGGGTTTGCAACTGTTAGACAGCTGTGTGTCCTAGTAGTAATTATACCAGGGGCATTAGATTAACTGGAAGCTTCTGGGAGATGGGGATAAGTTCTACCAAACCACTGTATGACACCAGACTCCCAACCCAAAATTCATTGGTCTTGCATATTAAACAAGAAATACAGTGGTAATGTCTGCTAATAACTGTTTTACCTTGAAGGGTTTTTACTAAGAAATGTAAAACCAAGAAGCATCCAGCCTGAGAACAGTAGATAGGGTGAGTGGAGGTAAAACTTGTTTTCAGGTCAGATCAAGGATGGAGCACAACCCAACATGCTTTGAGCACAGATGGCTCAGCTTGGATACAAGGTGAGAGAGAGCTGGTGGATGATCTTAAAAAGTGAGTGACTGCTCCTGCCTAATATAGTCATAATATAGAAACACACACACACAACTTGTATTAGCAAATTTGAAAATTAAAGAATCACAGAAATAATCCAAATGTGACTAATAAGCAGTGGCAGAAAGGTGTGGCATAGTAACGTTTAATTTCATTTTTTTTCCTCAAGGAATGGAAACTTATTCTTATTCAGCAAGTCATTCTATAGTCTCATTTTGTCTCTGGGGGACAGTATTTGCTTACCGGCCTCTGAGCAATTCTTTGCATTATTTTTATCCATTTGATTCATTTCACTTTCAATACATCTCTGTAAAGAAGATCTTAGCACAACATGCTGTTCTGAATTATGGCCTGATGGTGGTTAACGCACACAGAGTCTGCTGCTCAAGAGAACTCTCCAGAAGAGCCCTGGTTAACAGCTTTAGAGCACAGCGGCAAGCCAGGCTGTCAGAAGCTGTCATTGTGGGTCATATTTTCTCTTGCTCAGCGATTGCTGCTTCATTCAAAAGGGTTTTAAAAGCTGTCATTTTCCATTTCACTTGGCTCTCACATAAGGGAGACTGCAATTTCTCCAGCCCTAGTTAATGTTCACATATCAATCTTGTGATACAAGTGACACTAAAATCAAAGGTTTGTTTGCATTAATTGTTTAAGAAGAAGACGGGGCAGAGTATTTCAGAAATATGTCAAAGTATCAATTGGGATAAATATATTAGCAGGACTACTGTAGCTTGTTCAGGCCTGAATACATTCAATTGATGAAGATGTATTCAGGCAAGCATATCCCTTTTTAATAATTCCAGTGTATTCTACTTTCCACTTTACTGTACATTTTGACCTCACCCTGGAAAACAAGTAAAGATAAAGGAGAGGAAAGATCATAGCTTAGAAATACAGGAGACTTATAGCACATGTACAGGAAGTTAGGCCAGAGGACACTGGAAATAGTGAACCTCTATTTTATATTGTATTGTCACAACAAACTGGATTTCAAGGAATCTTTACAAAGCAACTGAAGATAAGGTAGAATGAAAGAGAAAGACTTAGGAAGAAGTGAAGGTATGGGTAAAGCTTGCACAATCTTAGCGATGTCATCATGGCACTCATCTTGGGCCCATATACATATTCATTCCAAATGTATTTAAATTTAAATATGTTATTTTACTTAATAATAATCCAGTAATTGTGTTATTACTAATTGTTTTGTGCCTTCTGCCCTGCTAAGGTGTATTTTTTTGTTTATGATTTAATGTTCCTGTTTTTCTGCCTTGTGTAGTAGTTTTGGCATTGTTTATGGCCTTTTCTATATCTTTGTCCCATAAGAATGACTATCACCTTTCTTGCTCATTTCATTATTTTTTTTTTGTCCATTTGCAGAACTGACCATTGGCTAGTCCACCATCTCTTCATGTCTCAAGGTTGTTTCGATGTCCATCCTGAACCTGCTTTTAATGAACTTTGTTAGTACTATTTACCCCTTAAAGGTTGGTGGACTACTCCATGCTAACTTAAGTCTGTCTGCTCAACTGAAGGATAATTGCAAGAACCAAAGATGAGAAAAAAGCCTGATCTTTGGCAGAATAATAATAAAACAATACATTTTATTTATATAGCACCTTTGTGCTTACATGAAAACTATATAATGTAGATGGGGCAGATTAACAGTCAACATTATTATATCAGATCGTTTTTTAAACAGATCCAATAAAAACAATAATATCCATCCATTCCCTGTATCTGTTTCATGGACTGCAGAATCACAGAAAGCCAAAGCCTTGCTTGAACATAAGGCAGGAACCTAACAAAATTGGTCCATTTCTGGAAATATTTACACAGACCTGAATTTACTAATGAATAGTTATTGAGTTTCATATGTCTTAGGAATATGTGAGGGAAGTAGAGTCCCAAATGAATATCCACATAAAGAGAAAGTACAAACTGTGACCAAGCTGAGAACTGAACTTCAGCTCTTGGAACTGGGAAGCAAAAGCACAGACTACTGCCAGAGTAAAACAAAGTAAATCTAAAATGCAAAACATTAAAGGCTGATTTTCCCGAAATGCTTTTTATTGTCACATGAACATGAATATTTGAATAATTTGAATTAGAAGCTTGTAAATTAGTAGCAGAGGTTTTAAGATCATTGTGTATCTGACATGGGGCCCTTGCAGTCAGAGTAGCTGTCATTGGATAGATTTGAAATTCTGGCAAAAATCACTTCTTCATAAGGTTCTACCTGTGATTGTTGGTTTAGACAGTGTTATTTTAATGCTCCAAATTGTAAAGAAAGTGACTTGTCATATAGTATGAGGAACATTTTAGGTTCACGCTTTTGCTTTCTCCTTCTCTTTGACAACATATGCCTCAACTGCCAACCAGATCTAAACAGTACTGATGATATTGGCATCTTTGTTTTATCTAGGAGGAAAGAAGCATTGCTGTAAATGCTTCAGTCATAGACTGCCTGGTGGTAGTGAACAACCCTTCAAAATAATGAGTGAGTTAACTTGGGAATTGGATTAAAACAAATCTGTGCTTTCAGTTTTTTCCCTTTAAACAACTCTTATGGGTGGAGAAATCAAACCCTCTGACAAAGTGTATGGCAGAGATATTCTTGCCTTTTATAACACTCATAGCTGGAAATATTTACCATATGAAAATTAGTAACCAAAACAAAAGAGGTAGAACAAACTCTTGACCAGACAACAGGCAAATAAGAAATGCAGCTCTTCAGACCCAGAAAATTGCTTGGTAATCTTGAATTCTTGCACTAGTTCTTTCCTCTATTGAAAACAAAGCTTGGATGCTGAAATGTGTGAGACTCAGCCTTATAAAGATGGTCACCCACACATATAGTAACCATGCTACAAGCAGTAAAAACTAAACTGAAAAAAAAAATTTGTTTAATTCTTAAGAGCAGTAATGACAGAAATGTGGACTCTTCATACACAATAGCATCTTCAGTCCACCACATCTTGTTTCATTGACGCCACAGAAATTCCAGCAGAAGATGCAAATATTTAAGGTATTTTTTTATCTTGTATCAGCACACCATGTGATTTCTTTTGTGGGCCATAGACACTGAAGCACACATGATACATATACACTGCCTTAAAAACCATATAACAACAACAACAACAACAACAACAACATTTATTTATATAGCACATTTTCATACAAAAAGTAGCTCAAAGTGCTTTACATAATGAAGAAAAGAAGAATAAAAGACAAATAAGAAATTAAAATAAGACAACATTAGTTAACATAGAAAGGAGTAAGGTCCGATGGCCAGGGTGGACAGAAAAAACAAAAAAAAACTCCAGAAGGCTGGAGAAAAAAATAAAATCTGTAGGGGTTCCAGGCCACGAGACCGCCCAGTCCCCTTTGGGCATTCTACCTAACATAAATGAAATAGTCCTCTTTGTATTTAGGGTTCTCACGGAGTCACTTGATGCTGATGGTTATACAGACTTCTGGCTTTTAATCCATCCATCATTGTTGGAACATCATGGTGCTTTGGGTAGATGGTGGTGGCACAAGCCACCACCAATAGGACACCGGAAAAGAAAACAGAAGAGAGAGTAGGGGTTAGTACAAATTTTGAATGAATAGTTATTATAATGAATTGGATATACAGAGTGTCAGGATTAAATTACAGTGAAGTTATGAGAAGGCCATGTTAAAGTAATGTGTTTTCAGTAGTTTTTTAAAGTGCTCCACTGTATTAGCCTGGCGAATTCCTACTGGCAGGCTATTCCAGATTTTAGGTGCATAACAGCAGAAGGCCGCCTCACCACTTCTTTTAAGTTTTGCTCTTGGAATTCTAAGGAGACACTCAGTTGAGGATCTGAGGTTGCGATTTGGAATATAAGGTGTCAGACATTCCGATATATAAGACGGGGCGAGATTATTTAAAGCTTTATAAACCATAAGCAGAATTTTAAAGTCAATTCTGAATGACACAGGTAACCAGTGTAGTGACATCAAAACTGGAGAAATGTGTTCGGATTTTCTTTTCCTGGTAAGGATTCTAGCAGCTGCATTCTGCACTAACTGCAAACGATTGATGTCTTTTTTGGGGAGTCCTGAGAGGAGTGCATTACAGTAATCTAGCCGACTAAAGACAAACGCATGAACTAATTTCTCTGCATCTTTCGATGATATAAGAGGTCTAACTTTTGCTATGTTCCTTAGGTGAAAAAATGCTGTCCTAGTGATTTTATTAATATGCGATTTAAAATTCAGATTACAATCAACGGTTACCCCTAAGCTTTTTACCTCCGATTTGACTTTTAATCCTAATGCATCCAGTTTATTTCTAATAGCCTCATTGTATCCATTATTGCCAATCACTAAGATTTCGGTTTTTTCTTTATTTAATTTGAGAAAGTTACTATTCATCCATTCTGAGATACAGGTTAGACATTGTGTTAGCGAATCAAGAGATTTGGGGTCATCAGGTGCTATTGATAAATACAGCTGTGTGTCATCAGCATAGCTGTGGTAGCTCACGTTATGTCCCGAGATAATCTGACCTAATGGAAGCATGTAGATTGAGAAGAGCAGCGGACCCAGGATAGAGCCTTGTGGAACACCATATAGAATATCATGTGTCTTTGAGTTATAATTACCACAACTAACAAAGAATTTTCTCCCTGCCAGGTAGGATTCAAACCAGTTTAAGACACTGCCAGAGAGGCCCACCCATTGACTAAGGCGATTCTTAAGAATATTATGATCAATAGTGTCAAATGCGGCACTCAAATCTAAGAGGATGAGAACAGATAAATGGCCTCTGTCTGCATTTACCCGCAAGTCATTTACTACTTTAACGAGTGCAGTTTCTGTGCTGTGATTTGTTCTAAAACCTGACTGAAATTTATCAAGAATAGCATGTTTATTGAGGTGCTCATTTAACTGCATAATGACTGCCTTCTCTAGAATTTTACTTAAGAAAGGCAGGTTAGAGATGGGTCTATAATTTTCAAGAGAAGAGGGGTCGAGATTATTTTTCTTAAGTAGGGGTTTAACTACCGCAGTCTTAAGACAGTCTGGGAAGACCCCCGTATCTAATGACGAATTTACTATGTCAAGAACATTATCAATAAGCACACCCGATACTTCTTTGAAAAAATTTGTTGGTATTGGGTCAAGGGCACAGGTGGATGGTTTCATTTGAGAAATTATTTTATGTAAATCAGGTAAATCTATCCTAGTGAAAGACTCTAATTTATTTATTATGGAGTACTGGGGTTTCGGGGGATCCTTAGTGTTGGGGAGATATACTATGTTATTTCTAATATCATTAATTTTTTGATTGAAAAATACAGCGATAGCCTCACAGGTTTTACTGGAAGTACTTAGAAGGCATTCCTTTGAGTTACCTGGGTTTAACAGATGATCAATTGTCGAAAATAACACTCTGGGATTACTAGCATTGTTATTTATAATCTTAGAGAAATAGCAGCGCCTCTCAAGACGGACTGTGTTATTGTATTCTGTTATTTTAACTTTTAATATCTCATAGTCAATAGTTAGTTTAGTCTTCCTCCATTTACGCTCAGCTCTACGGCATGTTCTCTTTAAATCAGACACTCTTTGGGTCTTCCAAGGTATAACAATGCTAGAAGATTTTTTAACTGTCTTTTCAGGTGCAACTATGTCAACAGCAGCCCTCATTTTAGTATTAAATCTTTCCACCTTACTATTTACATATAAACCATACCACTTACTCGATGTAAAATTGTAGACCACCTCGTCATGTGGTGATATTTATGCAGCGCTTATATATGGAAGAAATTGACAGATGAAACTCAGTGCCTGCATTTCAAATAAGAGTTCTATGCATTTTATCTTACAAAACATGAAGTGTGCCATATAGTACAATCAAATACAGTTTGGTTCCTGTGTTGCACCTTTTGTAGCCAGGGGAGGCTCTGTCCCAATAGCTCAGAATAGGATTAAGGAGGTTTGACAATGGAAACATGAACAGAGACCTATGAAATTATGATCAAGTCTAAAATTCAAGAATTAAAGTCTGAGTATGGTTTTGTGCTGGTGTTCATACGGACAAAGGGCAAATACTGTATCTGTTTGGACTGAAGAAACCTTGCATGTGCTTATTAATAACTGTCTCACCAGACAGAGCCCACTCTAAGCTTCTAGACAAAAATAGTGCAGGTTATTGCCTCATCATAACATTATTCACGTTATAGTATTTTCCAATAGCACAGGTGTTTAATGCTGTTATAGTTTCCCAAAGTGACTTACTAAAAGAGTATATACACTGTGTGATAAGCTGCCCGGACACAGACAGACGGACACCGTATTAAAGTCCACCACACGTTTATTATTCATAATAAATAAAGTAAAGTGCACAAAACCCAGTGCCAAAGCACCAATCACCCCTTCAAGTCCTGGCCACAATATAATGCCTTTCACAGTCTCTTGGTCCGCCTCCACTCCTCTCCAACACGCTTCGTCTTCTTCCTCCCGACTCTCGCTCCTGACTGGAGGGAGGTGGCCCCTTTTATGTGCCCCGGATGGGCTCCAGGTGCATCCTCAGGGCTTCCGTAGCCACACCCCTGTGTGGCGGAAGCTCCCATGGTGAAGCCGGAAGTCCACCGGGTGCCCTCAAGTCTCTTCCCCCCAGTACTTCCCGGTGTGGCGGAAGTACTGAGGGCCAACACTCCCAAGGCATTGGGGCGCCCCCTGGCGGTGACCACGGGCTCCTACAGGGTTGAGCTTCCAAGCTCCGTACCCGTGGTCCCCAAAGCCACCAGGGAGGACGCCCCCTCATGTCCTGGAGGAGGCACAGGCCCTCCTCCACTCCTCCTGGGTGTCCCGGCCGGGCATGGATGCCCGCCGGGCACCACAACTGTTAAACACACAAGAGCACTTGACAAATGTAAAATAAATATTAATAAATTAATCTTTTGGAGAAACATATTGCTGCAAAGTCATGTCCCTCCCAAGTCTTTTGAAATTGTCTCTTTTGTCTTCCCCACAGAAAGTAAATATGTAAAACCTATCAAGATGCAACCATGATACTCCTTTTACATTGCTATACTAACAATGCCTCCTCTCACCCAGATTCTAAATATAAGGAGTGTCAGAAAATGACCATAAGACATCGAGAAGACTCTTTATGCAGGGCCATCCACTGTAAAGGTGCATGGTCTGTGACAAGTGTAAACTCCCGACCCAAGAGGTAGTACCTCAACTGTGTAATCGCCCACTTAATCGCAAGAGCCTCTCCCTCCACTGCCGCATACCTGGTCTCCTGATCCAGCAGTTTCCGGCTCAGAAACATGACGGGGTGTTCAGCATCATCGACACTTTGGCT
Source organism: Erpetoichthys calabaricus (assembly GCF_900747795.2). Classification (NCBI taxonomy): domain Eukaryota; kingdom Metazoa; phylum Chordata; class Cladistia; order Polypteriformes; family Polypteridae; genus Erpetoichthys; species Erpetoichthys calabaricus. The sequence goes on from NC_041401.2 coordinate 74,325,580, forward strand.
CAGCACTGCTTCTAGGCCTGTATCCGAAGCGTCCGTCTGCGGGATAAAAGGCTGTGAAAAGTCAGGTGCCTTTAAAACGGGTGCCGACGTCAGGGCCTTTTTTAATTTACCGAAGGCTGCCTCAGTCATATTAGTCCATACCACAGTGTTAGGAACCCTCTTCTTTGTTAAATTAGTCAAGGGCACGGCTCTCTCCGAAATGCGTGGTACAAACCGGCGGTAGTACCCTGCCAATCCGAGAAATGCCTGGACCTGCCGCTTGGTTCGCGGACGGGGCCATGTCAAAATGGCTTCTATTTTAGAGCACTGTGGCTTCACAGTACCACGACCCACCAGGTAGCCCAAATATTTGGCTTCTTCCAATCCAAAGAAACATTTCTTTGGATTGATTCGAAGACCGGCTTCACCCAGCATCCGTAATACCGCTCCGACGTGCTGTAGGTGTTCCTTGCAGGTTCTGGAATAGATGACAACGTCATCCAGGTAGGCAGCACTATATGTGTTATGGGGGCGGAGTACTTTGGCCACCAGACACTGGAAAGTTGCAGGAGCCCCATGTAACCCGAATGGAAGGACACGATACTGCCAGTGCCCACTAGGAGTGCTAAACGTGGTTTTACCCTTTGCGGAATCCGTTAAAGGAACCTGCCAGCACCCTTTGGTCATGTCAAGTGTGGTCAGATATTCTGCCTGTCCAAGCCTTTCAAGGAGGTCGTCCACTCGAGGCACTGGATAAGCATCAAATTGTGAGACCTGATTAAGCCGACGAAAGTCATTGCAAAATCTCCAACTCCCATCGGGCTTAGGAACCAAGACAATTGGGCTGGACCAGGGACTATGACTCTCCTCTATGACTCCTAGGTCCAGCATGCGCTTGATTTCCAGTTCCACTTCAGCCTTCTTTGCCTCGGGAAGTCGATAGGGCTGTTCTCGGACTATGACCCCGAGCTCAGTCACAATATCATAAGCAACCAGAAAGGTCCTTCCGGGGTTTTCGTCCACCACCTCCGGGACGGACGAGATAACTGCTTCTAGCTCTCACCTCTGTCGGCTATTCAAATTAGACCCGAAGTTAAGTGTGTTACTCTGAGCAAAGAAGGAGCGGGGCTGGCTGGAGGTGGGATCAGGGTCCCTTTCCTTCCACGGTTTCAGCAGATTCACATGATATATCTGCTCACTCGGTCGACGATTGGGTTGTTTCACCAAATAGTCGACGAGTCCCTTTCTCTCTTTAACTTTGTATGGCCCTTGCCAGTGGGCAAGTAGTTTAGAGTGGGAGGTGGGAACCAATACCATGACTCGATCCCCCGGTTGGAACTCCTGAAGTGTCGTGCCATGGTCATTATAGTGGGCCTGTGCTGCTTGCGCCTCTTTCATGTGACTTTTTAATATGGGCCGAATTTTCTCAAATCTATCGCGTAATTGCATGATATATTCCAAAATATTAGTCGAGGGAAGAGCCTCTCCTTCCAGCCTTCTTTTAAAATGTCCAATATGCCCCGGGGTTGTCGTCCATATAATAATTCAAAGGGTGAGAACCCCGTTGAGGCTTGAGGGACTTCCCTGTAGGCAAAGAGTACGAGGGGGAGGAGTTGATCCCAATTCCTCCCATCCCCGCTGACCACCTTGCGAAGCATCTGTTTGAGAGTCTGATTAAATCTCTTTACTAAACCATTGGTTTGAGGATGATACACCGCGGTTTTCAAGTGCTTTATTTTAAGTAACTTGGCCGTTTCCCTGAATGTCTCCGAGGTAAACGGCGTCCCTTGGTCCGTAACAACTTCTTTAGGGAACCCAACTCACGCAAAGACTCCCATTAGTTCCCGTGCGATAGCTTTAGAATTAGCTGAGCGCAACGGAACAGCTTCTGGATATCGGGTTGCATAATCTACGAGGACTAATATATATTTATGTCCTCGGGCCGAGGGTTCCAGGGGTCCCACTATGTCGACCCCTATCCTTTCAAATGGGACATCAATTAAGGGAAGGGGAACGAGAGGAGCACGGTCCCTCCTAGGAATTTGCCGCAGCTGACATTCCGGGCATGAAATACAGAAGCAGCAAACCTCCTTGTTAATTCCCGGCCAATAGAAATGGAGCTTAATATGCTCTAATGTTTTTTTCGGTGCCCAGGGGCGTGTGCTAACTCACAAACTTGCCGCTGGAAAGTTTGTGGGATTAGCAACAGCTTCCGCACCCCCCCCCTCGTGCTTACTGACCTGATATAATAAATCATTTTCTATCACAAAGTGGGGTCCTTGTGGCATGGGCTGAATGGTGCGTTGGCTGTTGACTAGGACTACTACATTCTTAACAAACTTAAGGGAATCGTCATTCCATAGTTCCCTTTTAAATGATGCCGGTGTTTGTCTAAATTGAAAGCTCAGATCTGAGAGAGGGTCTAGTCTGACCTCAAGGGGTGGAGAGTCCTCCCGCTCTGGCGAGACGCGGACAGATGACGTATTAGTCCATGACGGTCCAGGAAGTTCCCCATCCTCCTCGTGGTTTCCCATACCTCTCTCCACCGGCTGCATACACGGTGTGGAGACAACCTGAGACGGTGGATTCCCGTCTGTTACTAGGCTCAATTTCGAATAAGGAGAGATCAGTACTTCACCACTTTTAATATCAGACCAGTCCCGCCCGAGAATCACAGCGCACTGTGGATTTGGGAGGACCGCTACAGTGATTCTTTTGAGTGATCCTCCGTGGCAGATGAAACATCGGGTGGAGTTATATGAGCGGAAATCTCCGTGTACACAGGTAATTCTGGTCTTTGTTTTTAACCATTGTCGCGGTAGTACATATCGGCGGTCAACAATAGAAATGTTGCTGACGGAATCAATTAGAGCTTCCACCTTGTAACCATTTACAATGACCTCTCCCTTATTAGCCATTAACAAGGGGTTTGAAAGCACACACAATCCATCCCTCTCTCTCCATTTACATTCCGCCTCGCTTCCAAGCAAGGGCCGCGCCCGTTGAATCGGGGACTCCGGTGCAAACTCCAGCTTATGCCGAGAGGGCAGCTTAAGAGGGACGTAATCTCTACGGCGTCCGCTTAAGGACTGTTCCGCTCTCCCAAATTGTGAGGCTGCCCTAGACGTTTCAATGAGCTCATTTACATTCGAAAAATCTCCCCAGACTGGCTGGGTGAAATGCTCTGGCAGGCTATTTATGAATAAAAAACAGGCCACTTTCTTCACTATTTGGAAGGTGGTGCATTCAACGGGCCTTAACCAACCTGCCACCTCTTCCCAGAGAACGTCAAGCTGTTCTCGTGTAGACCGCTCAGGGTCAAACCTCCAGTTTTTCACTTTCCTCACCTGCTGGTCTGGGGAATTTCCACTTTCCACTGGGTCCTTAGCCCCGGTGGGAAGGATAGCTCTCTCCTCCGAGAGAGCATAATAAGTCCCCATCGCTTCCCCCATAGAGACCAGCCCACGTCTGTGTGTCCCATCAACACTCTCCCTATTTAATTTAGGTGACCCAGAGATAGACAAAGGGAGCGGAGTTTGCACCAGTTCTTTCCGAAATCTGAGACGCAATCCCCACCCGAAAGCTCGGCCCAGGTACTCTCCCACCTGGACATGATTCAGGTCCAGTCCCGTTCTCTTCAGGGTTTTCTCCATCCTGCCGGCTACGCCACTGTCAGAAAATGACCATAAAACATCAAGAAGGTTTGGGGCAGCCACCCGTATAATTGTTCCCGGCTGCAAAACTGATTAAATAACAGAGACATGTTCATTCAACTGAGTCCAAAACAGAACTCATTCTCAGGAGACAAATTGGCAGCTTTAAAGGCCACTAGCAGAAGTGATGTCATCAATACCGGAACCGGAAGTGACGTCATTGGCTGCCCCAGAGCCAGGCAGGATTTCTCTAGAATGGTCTGCAAAAGATTGAGAGGGAAAATTAGTGCACTTTGCCACCCCCTGGTCTGACATGGAATCACATGTATTTAAGCCCTTTAGCTGTCTCCTAAACACACTTGTGTGACAGGAGATATATAAATCTTGTTCATTCCCCAGGAAATAAAGATAGAGAGTGGTTCATCTTAAGTAAAGTGTGTTATATTTGATCTTTAAATCAAATTTTAAGTAATTTCCCTTCTGGATGATACCACTGCCTGTCTAGTTTCTTTTTACAGTCCAAATACTAGATTTGCAGATTAATTGCCCATTCTTTTCTGGACTGATGCAAGTCAATGTATTCTGTATTGTATGGTCGCCCATATTTTTCCTTTTTCCCGTAAATATACGGACATGCAATTATTTTACAAGTTTTAAAAACTCCTCTGACCCATGGGACATTTCTTCTCCTCCTCATTTAAGCAGTTTTCTTTCCTACTTGGGCACCTGTTTTCTAATGGCATCTAAGGGACATGGGCTAATACTAAGTAAAAGATGGAAGCACATACAGTACATTAGGGTTTAACATTCATAACATTGGAGTACAGTCAAAGTTCAATTTGACACAGTTTTAGTGAAGAAGGCATGAGTGTTTGTAGGCAGGTAATTTTAGAATTAAAATGTACGCATTCAGTAGATGAATTCCTTTAAGCATAGTCACATTTAAGTTATACTGCTGTCACATGTTTTCCTGTATGCCTTTTTTGTTAACTATTAATTATTTCTGAAGTCAAGAATTTTCTCATTGGAGAGCAGCAATGATGGTCATCCTCACCACTGATACAATGTTTTCAAAATTCAAAATCCTCACTTTTAACAATAGTTTTTCTTCTTTTTTCATTATCTGTTTGTCTTGGTTTCTGTGGTAAAACATCTCTGATCCAATGCACATTTAGTAGCTCTCTGGAATTGAAATTGTTGATTGTTACGTGTAGTTTATACCTCTAAATTAGCAGTATCAGCTGAGGCATCTTTTGCCATGTGAGGGCAAAGGTCATGTTCTCCTGAAAGTCCCATATGTAACCGTAAATGCACATTGGAACAGATTATGTGCTCTTGGTTGATAAAAATAGCTTGCTATCAGGTCTGTAACTTGATTTAATTTGAAATTCATAATTATGAGAGACAAAGATAAAATCAAAGTAGCACATTTCCTTTTCATACTGCCACCCATTCACAGCTTCCAGGATCTTGAACATCACTGCCAGCAAATCAAAAAGAGAGAGTCTTGATTATTAAATGAACACTCACCCAGGATAGGGATGGTGAGAGGGTTCAGGGATGAATATTGCTGTCTCACAGCCACATAGATTTGAGTTTAATTTTGGAAGAATAAACTTATAGATGTACTCGGCACATTCTCTGAGGGTTCAGGGATGAACATTTCTGTCCCACAGCCACATAGATTTGGATTCAGTTTTGGAAGAATAAACTTATCTATGTACTCGGCACAGTCTCCTTATGTGTCTGTGGGGTTTCTTTGGGTGTTCTAGGTTCTTCAAGCATGCAAGATACAGTACATAAAGATTCAGTTTCTTGGAAACTCTAGATTGACTAGTGGGTTAATGTGCTTTTTAATGGAATGTCACACCCTTCCTGTTGATGTTGCCAAGGTAGTCTCTGATCTCAGTTTTCCCATAGTAGAAAAAGTGGACTCAGAAAATGTATGCATCACTTTAGCACCTGATGTCTTTTAAATCAATTTAGGATAGTTGTTAATTTCCATGATGCCAATTCAAGCCAAGGCATCACAGCAACTTATTGGTGATGCTGTGTTATTCGTCTGATCTTAGAGGTGGACTTGCTCTGTCACTTCACATATCACCTCTAAAGACATGGAATACTTGAGTTATGGTTTCTCTATGTATTCTTAAAAATGAAGAAGTAGAGCATGGCTTGTGAGTTGGAAACAGTTTGTGTGTTTGTCTTTACACATCCCAACCATTGACTTGACATCTACTGTGCAATCTGTTTTAGATGCTAGATTTCAGGGACCCACAGCCTGTCCCCGCATCAATTAATGTAAGAGCCAGCAATGGACAAGATGGTAGTCCATCACAGGGTGCACACCCTCATATTGGGCCAAATGAGATTTGTTCTATCTTCCCACAGACACTTGTAAGTCCACAGAGCTATGAAGCATTTCTTTACTGGTTTTTCATTTGATGCTGTATTCTGAGTCAGTTCTTTGTCAAGAGTGTTATATCACAAAATAATTGCAGTGTTTGTAAAGTAGTTTATTTTATAAATTGCTCTAATGTTGGCTGTCTTTGAAACCCACTATATAAAATAAAATTTGATAATACTGTTAATCTTAATGATAGCCCTCTGACCAAAAACAATCATCACTTCACTAATCTAACCTAAAACAATGTCGCGGGGGATGGCCTTTGGACAGTATGCAGGGACATATGGTTCTCTTATATAATGTACAGATCTGCCACAACTGCTACAGTTAAGCAGATGCTGCCTTGTATCTACAGTTCATTTCCCTCAACTAACTTACATGTGACCATCTGCTACAATAAAAACATGTCCGTTACCTTCTCACGGAATAAAAGCAGATTATCGAATAAACAGTTCTGAGGTAATCAAGGACACGACAGTTACAGTTCTAAAAACAAATTTGCACTCGATTTCACCTCCCCCTCCTTTTAATTACCACTTTTTTCAGACATTTTTTCAGTGGATTATCCTGTGAATCCCTTGAAAAATAGAAGCAGAGGGTTTAAAGAAAAAGTTAATAACAATACGGAGCATCCAAAGCCGTAGTGCATCTCTGAGATTAACCGCAGATCCCTGTCAGTGTTAATACAATGTATAAATTCTTCCTGAGCAGTTGTAGAGCACACAGAGATTATGTCTGACATTGCCTGCTCTGACCTTTTCACTGCTGTCCATTCACTGGGAAGCAGGTGATTTTGGGAGTTGGAGGAGGTGGCGGCTTGCGAGGGAATTTTGTTCATGTAGACCCACCTCTGCACTTTTTCCCATTCTCACCAGTCACAGTGAACAAGGAAAAGATGCAAAGTGTCATCTGCACATTTCATTGACTGACATAGGGATGGGTTACAATTCAGAACATTCTAAAAATGCTAGGCGGCTTCTCTTTTAACTTCACTGTGTCAAAGTATTAGGATTATCCAAGCCTATACCAACTGACATGCAAACTTGGCTGACTGCTGTGCTGTGAAATCATTAATGCCTGCTTTTACCTCTATTTAAAAGTACATTTACAAGAGTTGCAAGTGCCATTAATATTTTATCATGCTGAGTCCTTCAGATATAAATTTCAAGTAAACCAGATTTACTTGAGGAGATTAGTATGAAAAATGGAAGGAACCAGACTAGTGTTTTTACTGCTGTGACACAGGTATCACACAGGGAGCAGTATCTTTGTCCATAATTTAGGAAAAGAAAGTAAGTCCAAGAAGCGCATGCAAGCTGGATGCTGTGTTTATTAAAAAAAAAAAAAGAAAAAAGTGAGATGTGGAGGAAAACAGACGATGAGACAAGAGGTGAGAGTAGAATAGTGGCTGTTGGCAGTGCAGGTGGATGGTATTTGGTGGGACAACAACAACAACATTTATTTATATAGCACATTTTCATACAAAAAGTAGCTCAAAGTGCTTTACATAATGAAGAGAAGAAAAATAAAAGACAAAATAAGAAATTAAAATAAGACAACATTAGTTAACATAGAAAGGAGTAAGGTCCGATGGCCAGGGTGGACAGAAAAAACAAAAAAAAACTCCAGAAGGCTGGAGAAAAAAATAAAATCTGTAGGGGTTCCAGGCCACGAGACCGCCCAGTCCCCTCTGGGCATTCTACCTAACACAAATGAAATAGTCCTCTTTGTAGTTCGGGTTTTTCACGGAGTCACTTGATGCCGATGGTCATACAGACTTCTGGCTTTTAATCCATCCATCATTGTTGGAACATCATGGTGCTTTGGGTAGATGGTGGTGGCACACCAGAACCTACTAAATATGATGAAGCTAGCTGCTCCCTTGTACAGCTACCTGCTGTAATAGTATAATAGCAGAATTTAAAATAAAGAAAGTGATCCTTTAAGGTATAAACAGAGATCCAGCATTTAATAGGCAGGCAAAAAAATAGCCTTTAGAGAAACAGCTAGGGCATAAGTTTGAGGTATATCCCATAGGAGCCTATATGGCTTCTTCTTCCTCCTCCTCCTCTTTCTTTTCCCACTTTGTATGGGGTCTATGTCCTTGATCAACCTTCTCCATATAGCTTGGTCCTGCACCTCCTCTTCATTCAAGGCCTTTTCCTTTATATCTTGCTTTCTGTTCCCCTGTACTTCCATTCCCACCACTCTTTTGCTCACATAGTCGTGTACTTAGATATTCTTCCCACTTTTCTTGTACCTCTGATTTGTAACTCCACACATCCATCTCCACGTTCTCATTTCTGCCACATCTAACATTTTCTCCTGTACTGCCCATGTTTCAGCTCCATACATCACTGCTGATCTTACCCCTGTCCTAAAACCTTACCTTTAACCTTCTCCTTAATTCTTCTATCACGCAATACTCTTGATACGTTCTTCCAATTGTTCCTTCCACACTGTACTCTATAGGTTATCTCTGCATCTAGTTTTCTATCTCAGGCTATCACTGATATTTAAATTTATCCACTCTTTTCAATAGCTCTCACTGCAGGCGAACATATGAATCCTGATCATAATTTAACCTCATATATTGTCTTTTTCCTATTTATCTTCAACCCTCTATCTTCCAAAGCCCTTCTCCTAATTTTCCAACTTCCTCCCTAAGTTCTCTCTACTTTCCTGGTGGTACACAACACAATGTTATCAGCAAATAGCTTTCACCAGGGGGGCTGGACTTTTGTCCCATGACTCAATACATCCATAACCAGATCAAAGAAGTAAGGATTTAAGAGAGTTGGGGTACTTAATTACAGTCCTGGAGGTCCGCAGTGGCTGCAGGTTTTCATTCTAACCAGTTTCTTAATTAGAATCCAGGAATAGAAGTTAATGAAACATGGTGTTTATGTTTATGGCTGTCAGTGCATTTATTCTTCCAAGACAAAAATTCTATTTTTTTTGGTTTCTTATAACTTTATCCATATGTTTTGTGGCCATTCCCTTCTCTCTTATTTATTTCAAACCACTGTATTAACATGGATACTTCATCATTCATGTACAGTACATAGGTTTAAATGGAAGCACATTAGCTGGTGAGCTGGTGGTTCCTTTGACATTTGCACCTCACTGTTAACTGATGGCAATTTAAAAATCAAGCGACAATTTAAAACTTCAATGTGGCTGTTTAAAATAGGCAATTAAGGGTTCTGAATTGTAACAAAGAGGTTATCTAAAAATAAGCCCCCCGAAATATTTCTTCATTACTAAATAAATGGGTACTGACTAAAAGTGGTTAAAGCAAAAACCTGCAGTCACATCAAAGACGTCAAAGACAGTAATTAAGTACCCCTGCTTAGAGTTTTGGAGATGGTACCTATAATTATGTGCCAGACTGTTAGCTAGTAGGCCACAGCTGTCTTAGCAGAAGAGCAGATTTAATTGTTTGGAGAAAATTAAATCTTTCCAAAGTAATATTTAATAAGCTGCACTAGAGGATTTATAAGGTGTGTCATAATTTTCTGGATAAAAGGTTAATTGTACAGGAGGAGATCCATTGAGACACAAGAGTTTGGGCAGGCCATCCCATGGAGGTCTTGGCAAAAGTGGCAGATCAAACAGTGTGGATGGTACAAAAGTCTTGAACACAGTCCCCAGGGAGTATTGAAAAGTTCCATGAATGTTTTGACATAAGTGTCGAAATTTACAGGTATAGAAGTATAGAAGACGTGTAGAAACATTATGTATTAGGTAGTTAGTAAGGTAGCTCACATTGGCTAGCACAGTCTTCAGAGATAATGCTAAGAGTGTTGGGAGAGAGTCCCATGGAAACTCTGTCATAAATGGCAAATTTAATAATGTTTACATGAATATGGCCGATGCGTTTATCCAAAGCAACTTACAACATTTGAGATACAACTGATTACATTTATTTTTTGTCCCACTTGGAGCACGAGTGGGTGTAGTGACTTGCTCATGGTTGCACAGTGTTAGTTGTGGGATTCGAACCCAAGTCCAACGCTTTAACCACCGCACCACACTGCTTGCCTCTGGTTGAAATGTAGAATGACAAAACCAATTAATCCATGAAGGCCTGTTCAAAAGTGGCAGATTTACCAGGTGGAAAGTAATAGAGATGATGCCTGGCAAGATGTGTCTGAGTGCTGGAACAATGATCAATTGGACATATGGATAGAAAGGGTCTAGAAGATAGCCATGGCTTCCAGAGTAGATGTCCCCAACATGGAATAGTTAGAAGAACAGAGCAGTGCCAGTCATCTTATGGTTCTAGGATCATATTCCACAGATGCAGAATAAACGAGGGTTCAGTATTTAGTACTAGTACCTTATATACTGTAGCTCTACAGTCCTGGGTGAAATCCACTCCTACTCACACTTTGTGTTTTAATTTTCATTTTCTCCTTCCATTTGCTTTTTTTCTTTCCATATCTGAATTATGTACAGTTTAGGTTAGATGACAACTTTTAATTGGCCCCGTATGATTGAACATGTCCTATTGGAGTGATATCTGGTTCTGGGTCGGTTCCTGCTTTATGCCTAATGTCGCTGTGAGAGCCTTCAGCTCCCATGACCCCAAATTGGATTTAGTGGGTTTGATAACCATAGAGTGGAGATAAGGCAGAGGATTCATCTCCATTAACGCAACAAGGAGGATGCATTTGTGAGGTGTATTTTAAGTAAGCAGGAGCAGAACTGATAATGCCAGCAGATGATGAAAGAAGAAACATTTTGTGTTTATTCAGAGAAAAACTATCAACAAACTTTAGGAAAAGAAGAATAAAAGTCATGATGGAGAGGATTCTTTTGTGAAGAGAAAAAACATATTGTAAGTAGCATCCATCAAATTCAAGCAGAGCCAACAGCCAAGTCATATGACTGCAGTAGAAGACAACAAAATATTTTGATTTTTAGATCAGTGTGATTTTTGCTGCAGTCCTCAATTTCACTTGCCCATATCTTTGTTGACTGTCTTAGTACTAATAACTTGCCAGTTACTTTTAATTTGTTTCATTTTGTAGGTTAAGGTACAACAATTCATTTAACCTCTCCATCATCATGAAATAAGATTTTGCATGTAGCAAAGAGATAAGGCTGCTCATTAACTGCTTAGCCTGAACTATTTAAGGGGGGGGGGGGGGGTAGGGGGGTGTATGGGTGTTAGGACAGGATCAGAATCAATCTCTGCATGGGAGGATTTAAACAGAATTGGTGAGATAGTGGATGGGAAAGCAGTGTAAAAAGTAATTGGCATAAACAGCAATGTGCCACAACATTAAAATTTCTCATTTTTCTCAAAATGAGTTTTATAAATGTTCTCCTGTATGTGTATATATATATATATTTTGTCACGCATGCCTGTTTTGGGGGCAGTCAACATGTTTTTTTAAATGTGCTATATAAATAAATTGACATTGACATTGACATTAACAAACCCTATGGTGAGTAAAAGATTGTGTGAAGAAGGGTTACAGAAGGGTACTAACGTCTCTCTATCTTTTTTCTCAGTAGAAAAGACGACAAAATAAACACACTCACCGCAGTCCAGGAGCCAAAATGGCCGACTCGCAGCTTCCGTCCCTTCCTTGATGACGTCACCTCTGAGGCCGCGGACATGACGCCACTTCCTGCAGCCATCTTTGTTTTTCTTTCCTATAAATACCTCCTCTATTTATTATTTCGCTGTCGAATTTTTTGGTTGAAACCCTTTGTTTCACCTGTTTATTTTGACCTGTCCGCTGGACATTATACGGGGAGATTCCCCAAACCTTTATGTGACCAGGAGTTGAACTATTGCTATCACAATATATAACAAAAGTCAGTACAAGGGTCACATCACATTTGTTTTTTTTTGTTTTTTTTTATTTTACCTATCTTTCCCATTTTTATATTTCCATCCAGTCATTCAGTTTCCAAACCTGTTGACTTGAGTGTTTTGTGATGTTGAAGCTTAACATGAAAGCTTTAGGTGCATTGCAGGAATTAGCTATAATGGAAAGCTAGCTCAATTTGACCAATCAATAAATTATATATCAACTGTAGTATGTTTAATCTTAAAGGCATTTTCGTAAGCAACATCCAGTTAAATAAATCAAAAAGATTGACAATAGTGTATTGGACTGTCTTTAAGCAATACTTGAAGCCCCCAGAATGGAAAGCTGAGATGGCTACATATCTTATTAATGTTCCAAGGGCAAGTAAAACTACCATGGGAGGTAAACCCTTTGCCTGCAGAGCCACAGACCAGTAGAACAATCTGCCGCAACAGTCTCTGCATTCAAAGTGAAGCTGAAGGCTCACTCCTTTACTCCATCACACAAATTTACTGACCCTCCTCTATTCTATTTCTCTTCTTAAAATCGTTCTGTGGCATTTTATGCCACTGCTACATCACCAGGCTACTACTCTTGCATTTGGAAATTGACACCACAGATTTGTAAGCCTTGGTATTCAATGATACAAGGATTTATTTCCTTCTTAGATGGTTCAGCACATACTTATTGCAGTATATGAATTTTATTTTCTCTTGGATTGTCACTAAAAGGAATTTTTGATTTAATTTCTTCCAGTAAAAATAGCCGTACTTATTATGTTAACAGGACTTTGTATTGTTATACACAGGTTATGTTAATTGAGATCCCATCTGTTTTATTGTGTGTTTAATTTTTTAGTATTTATGTTTAAAAATGTGTAGTTTAATAATTGTGTTGCAGCAGTATGTATTTGCAAAGGAAGAAATGTTTAAAGGTTATTTCCATTCTGAAAGGAAAAGGTTAAAGACACAGTCATAGTTATAAATATGTAAAGGTGTTTTGAATTTGTTCTTGAGGAAGAATGCTATACAAAAATAAAATTAAGTGAATATTCAAGGGTAACATGCTGTAGAATAAGAATGCCATTGTTAAGGATTACTGTAATTTTTTTTTTCTTATGGCTCGGTAATTTAGAAGAGAACTGTCCACCCTGCTTCAGAATATTATTACATAAGATGTTTCATGGACTAAGCAACGCTGCAAAGCTGAATGAGCTTAAGCAAGTTGAACGTTGGAACTTTATTACTGAACAGATGCTCCCTGTCATAAGAATGTGTTATACAGTATGATATTGATAAAGCTCTCATAATGTGTGATAAAGAGAATTCACGTGCTGCAGTTCATAGAGTATGTTAGATTCACTATTTCATGCTAATTTTGACTGACTAATTATGTGGTTGTTTTTACTTTTTTTTCAGCTCACCACAGCATGAACTTGTTGATTAATTTGAGCATGCTCATTTAGTTAACCTCCCTTACAGTAAATTATGCTTATGAAAATTCACTTTCCTGTTGATAATGATTTACGTGAAAAGACATTAAGGCTATCTGGTCAGCATATAAGTGCTCTCCAATAAGTGAATATTCTGCCTTGTGGCGACATACCATTAACAAGACAATACAAAATCTCTACACATAATTGAGCTTTAAGAGCACATAAAGAAAGTAATAAATCAGTTTGTGCAGTGGTGAGTGAAGAAGCACAAAAAGTGTAATCTGTCAAGGGAAAGCTTGATAGACATCCCAGAGTACTCCAAAATGTACAGTATAAATGAAGGAAAAGAGTAAAGAACACCTCAAGTGGTTTAGAAATAAGTCACTCATGGCTAATGTTTTCTTTGATGCTAATGTGAAGGGGTTTATGGCTAAAATCATTTATAGGTTAAGACATGTCAATGAAAACAAACCAGTTTGATCAGCAGGTGCAAGGCAAGCTGGAGCCTCTAGGAGGTACAGTACATCTGCAGAACAGTGTCAATATTTTTCAGGAGCTATGATGCCCAGTTCTTTGACAGTTTTTAAAATTACTCTGCAAAACATTGAATGAGAAGAAGAAGCATCAGTATTTTCCTTAAAAAGAGAGACAGGGTTTAATAGACATTCTCATCTAAGGTATCTGCTTGGTTGTGAACGAAATGAATTCATTCTAGGAAACAAGCAGGAAGTAAAAGGTAGTAGTTAAGGTCTAAGGTTGTGTGGGGTGGGAATGGTTGTTATGAGGCTATTCCTCATCAGATCATCAGTTCAGCGTGAAAGCATGAGTCACCTGCATGGTCATAGAACTGAGCACGCTGTACCAGTCAAACTGGAAGCATTGACCACAGGACTTTCCCTAAATAATGACATGCTGGATGTTGGAGGAGATGTGGAAAATCAGCTCCTGATGAATAGGGATTCTGGGAGACTTGTAAAAGGCAGCATAAAGTTGTTTTTAGCAGCAAATCTCCAAAGACTTATGTGAGCACTGGAGACCACAAGGTGTGAGAGCAGACAAGAAAAAAAAGGCTGCTCTTTTAACCAGCAGGCTACACTGGGCAGGCAGCACTTCCTGAGGTCATAGCACTCTTTAAAAGTGTCAGATTTCTGCTGGAGGCTGCGCTTTTAGCCTTTTTCAGCAAATTATTGAGCTATTCTTAGAATCGCAACAGAGCAAGGAAAACCTGCTGAACCTTTAGTTTTCTGATCAGATTATGGGAATCACTGGAAAGGAGAGGCTTTGACTTGAAGTACTTCTAAGGACGACATTATTTCCCCTCTATTCCCTTTTTTGCATGCTTGAACTAGGAGAAAGAAACGGATGAGAGCAGCTGTAGAATATGACAGGGTATCATCATGCTTTATTGATAACTGCTAATTATTCAGGAAATTACTTAATTTTATACAATGTCTTTCAAGGGCATCATCAACACTAATTTCATAAACCAAGTAACAATATAAAGCAACATTAGATAAAAGGTCTGGTTACATAATTTTTCAGAAACAGTGCTTAGAGGCAGCCTCCAAAGAACATTATATAAATAACTTATTTGAAATATTGGGATAAACATGAGATTTTCTTAATTTGTACGTTCCCTACACTCCAAAGTTCAAATGTATTAATTTAAACAGATATGAGAACTTACATATGCTTGTGTTATTTTTGCTTTTCTTTTTGTTTGGTATCTGTATAAACCTGTGAGCTCCAGGACTGCCTTCATTAAAGAACACCATAAGGATAACCAAAATTTAATTTACCTTTACAGTGTTTTCATGTACACTCAAAACAGTGTGTGCTCGTTCATTTTACTGAATAGGTGCATATTTGTATACCCACATTCAACACAAGCTACATAAGTGTAAATATCTGTTAAATCAATGTGCGTTATATGAACAGAGCCTTATTCTTGAATGCATGTAAAGGAACTTACCGTGAGTCCAAAAAATGTTATTTAACAGGGTTGGATAGGTTTGTATATTTGTAAATTGAACCGTATGTGATGAACTTCTTTGGGTTCTTCTCACCTCTCCAAATGCCTTTATTAATCCTGAGTGAAGCCAGAATATGCCCATATCTATACGATCTGTGTGATTTATTTACGTGTGTGTCCTGAGTAAAATATGTCATAAAAAGCATCCAGCAGCATGCTATAAGAGGGAGCTCACTGACTGCAGTTAAGAAGATGGTGGCTATTTCTAGCACATAATCACAAGCAGATACTGACAGAGGTGTTTCTTTTAGATTAATTTTCATTGTCAAATGAATAGTGCACAAGACTGGAGGGTACAGAGTTGAAACCAGAGGGCCTTTTTGTGTAGCGCTCATGACGTTATTACTTGACATAGAGAGCAAAACATACATCATTGATCAGTACATAAGAAGCACACAAAAGTACATGGATAAATTTATGTCCTTATGTAACTCAGTTTTAATTACTAACCATCTGAGAAAACATTGAAGAAAGTAAAATGCATTACTACCGAGTCAGTGGCACAATGCAGTTTCGTTGTGCTCTGTAAGTTATTTGTTCTGTCTGCTTGTATTGGGAATTAGTTTGTAAAAAAGGAAAAAACAATTTAGGGCTTTCTGACCAGTGAATGAATTTGTCTGTAAAACTGAATTAATATTGAAAAAAATAGCTTTTTTATCACAGTTCCAACCACAAAAGTACTGCAAGGTACTTGTTATTATACCCAAACTATGCAAGAATGCAAGCAATGCAAGAAAGTAAACAAGCAGCATGGAGAACAAGCAGGTGGTCACCATGTTCACTGTAGCTTCTGCTCTCCTGTGGTGGTGTTCTTCACAGTTCATGGAAATTGTACACTTTGTACTTTAGGTATGGTTCAAGTGTTCATTGACTGTTAACACTGATAGTCATAAGGGCCCACTTGCTACAAGAAAATCATGTCAGCTTGATTTTATAATAGTCACACATTCAGTTGTAGGGCTGTTAAGGGTGTTTTGACTGAGTGGCTGGTGGTGCCACATTCTCCAGCTGACAGTAAAGGGTGTGCGCTGCAGCTGTCTGCAACTCTAAGGGATTTCCTTAAGAATTATGTAAATGAAAGTTGCAGCTGAAAATCGCAGGAAAAATCATGCAGTGTGAAACCAACTTGAACTAGCAGAGACTACGGTGCCCACAAGTGTGGCTATCAAATCCCAACAGAATTACTGTTCTTTATTTTTTTTAGAAGGAACGTGGATGAACTGCACAAGAATTTTGCAACTCTTAATCTTCTCTATGGAGGATTAGCCACTGTTTGGCAGGTGTTGATATTTGTTTTTAATGGCACCATCCTGTTGTCATTAACAAAAAGCACAGCGAACTGCTTTTTGCTACATGTTTTGCTTAGAAAAATGTTAACTGTAATTGAACTCTGAATTTGTTTTTCTCATGAAACTTTAACCTCTGTGAAACTGTTTTCTGTTTCATCATCCTGTGTAATTTAAGTTTATGCATATTTTTTTCTCTTTTCCTTTCAGTGTATACACACATTTAATCTTAGGTTTAAATGATTGCTCAGTTTATAACTTAAGTTAAAATGACTGCTCAGTTTATAACTCAGACACTTGAAGAGATTATCTATCCCAAGGGAACTGTATACCATACAGGTAAACACTTAAGAAGATAACATTTTTGTGCATTTTTCTTTTTATATGCTCAAAGCTTCTGGGACAAGCTGTCCATCATCAGAGCAGTGTGCAGCATCAGAAGGTCCAGAATCACATGTGGTGTTTCTGATTAATTCATTGCATTAAGAGTTCTTCATCTAAAATCTCTTTTGAATATTGAGTCACACCAATTTTTAAAAAGTTATAACTAAGAAGTTTCTGAAGGTGTCCCGTTTTATTGAAGTTGATGGGCCATTTGCATTCAGATTGTTTGAATTATCGTTCAAGTCACTGACTGTTGCAGGTTATATGACTTCATGCTACTGGAATTCAGCCCAATGTCTAATCATCTAAGTCTTGCCTGCTAACAGTCGTATGAGTGATGTGTGTGCTCTGTTCTCTTGCATTCAAGTCTTACCAATCTATACTTGGGAACACACATCTAGTAGGAGGAAATTTAGTTTTCTAACAATCTAATAGCATTTGTACGGAAACTAGAATCCCTATGGTGCACCTATGTGAACATGAGAACAATATGGAAGCTCCATACATTTGAAATCTCCTGCTTTCCAAGTTGAGAACTGCTGGCCAGTCTTAGACTTACCTTTAACCATACTTAACCCTTTCTTTTTATGTTTTACTGTATCATTCCTTTATATTATGCTTTCAACAGATTATCCTCAAAAAACATTTAAAATGCAAGCAAAAATGTAATGGAAGAATATTAAAGGATATATAAAAAGACATGAAATTACATAGAGTAAGTTGACACTCTGTATACCTAGGTATTAAATATACATAAGTCACTTGACTGTAAGAGGTGATCTAGAGCAAGGGTTCCCAAATTGGTCGATATTGACCCCCTGGGGTCGATTTGAACTTTCTAGGGGTCGATAGTTTCAATGAAAAAATTTGGGGGTCAACGACAGCAAAAATAGACCCCCTTACTACTGCTATTTGTTTGTTACTTCAAAATATCTATGATTCCAATAGGTACCTAATTAAGAAGTAAAATCATTTAAAAAAACACATTACATACCAAATTTGCGAACGAAAAGGTAAAATGTGTCATTAAAAGAGTCACACGTAAGAATGCATGAAAATACATGTAGCACAAACATGTCTGTTCATTGTCTTATCGAACATATCAAAGCAAGTGCGGATATGAAAAACCATTGCATGTAATTAGGGGGTCGACGGTTTTAAAAGTTTTTGGTAAAGGGGTCTGCGGCTGAAAAAAGTTTGGGAACTCTTGATCTAGAGCATGGCACAGTCTGTTTTCATACTTTAAAACAAGAGTCAGATATGAATTTATTGAACTAAGAAAAACCAAATCTAAAATGACAGTGAGAGAGAAAGATGGATTTTCAGTCATGATGTAAATGTTGCAATTAATAAGTTATCTTGGACAGACCAAGCACCCTCCATCAAGAAAAAAAATGAAATGTTGTCTAGATGTGTGCAAACCTAAATTAGTTTTGTTAGATTTACTGTTTTTGAAGTCAGATTTGAATTGCATGAAAAACTGAATCTCCCTTTGACCAAGAACTGAGACAATGTTGACACATTACTAGCTGAAATGACATGATGTGATGTGTGCACAGTACTCACTACAGTGACAATTAAGGGTTTCCAGCCTAATCTATTCAGCCAAAAGAAATGCTTGTCTGCACTAGCTTTATAAAGTTGAAAGTAAGATATATATATATATTTCCATCAAGTGGAAACAGAAATTGGAGAGTGCTGTTTTTTGATTGTTATGACAACTCAGTTTAGTAGTTATCTATATATATAAAATCCCTATGTGCGTCCAGGTGTCCGTGTGTGGGTGTCTTCTGATGAAGTGCGCATGCGCGGGGCACGGTGCGATGCGCGATTTTACTATCAGAGAAAGTTAGAGGCGTTTTACGGAAATACAAACCAGTATTACTGCGAGAGGAAATTAAAGGTACACAATACAGTGACTCATATTACAGCCACATACAAGCCAGTATTACTGTCAGAGGAGATTAAAGGCATATTACCGACGCGCACGCCTGTATTACCGCCAGAGAAAATTAAATGTATATTACGGACGTACAAGCCAGCGGACGTACAAGACGGTATCCTTCAATAAGGGCGCGCTCAAAAAGGCGAGCCTCAAAAGGGCGACCTCAATTGGGTGCAGCGAATAAAGGCGCGCGTAAATAAAGATCTGCACTTTTGTTACTCTTCACATATTCCAGAGCCATTTGAACTAAATTATCTACGAACGCCTTTATTCGCTGTGCTTAATTGAGGTCGCCCTTTTGAAGCTCGCCTTTTTGTGCGTGCCCTTATTGAATAGAGCTGTACAAGACAGTATTACTGTCACAGAAAATTAAAGACACACAATACACGGCGGCAGCCCACGAAGAACGGTCAGCTCAGCAAGTAAACATCAACAAAAGAAAGGCTGAAAGACAAAGAAAAATACGACCAACAAAAAGAATGAGGTCAAAGTCCCTTGCCATTTAATATAGACTGTTCCTACTAATGTTTATGCACTACTGTTCTAGCGCCCGTTATTATAACGGGCTAAATGACTAGTGTGGAATAAAATGTTAAAATGCATATACCTTTAACTTAACTTGTTTATTAATTCCCGATAACATTCAATGTACTTAATAAAACATTGTCACATAAAAATTGAGGTGATAGAAATACCTCCCATAATGACCAATTATGTTTACATAGTAATGAAAACCACAAGAGAGGAGTTTTTAAGGTCGCCATTTATCACATTGTACAATTAATAAAATTGTATCTTCATTTGGAATACAAAGAGCCCACAAATAAAAAATTGAATTGTTTAAGAGATATAATGTAAAGCAAAGAGAATGATTACTAAATCTTGACTTTGCTGCTTGCTTTGTAGATTTGTGAAGGTACAGATTTTGCCTTGTATGTGTTGCTTTTGCAGGTGTTATGAATTGATCCTTTTCATGACATAAGGGTCGGGACCACAGGAGTCACTCTGAGGGGGAAAAAGGACAAGGAACTCTTGATGCCTCAGAGCATGTTCTCATTTTTTCTAAATTAGGATTAGAAGACAGAATTTGAAAGACATGCCCAAGAAGGACACTGGAAGTCCAAGACATAAGAGCTGCCCAGTAAGGTCTGTTCAGTCACTGACCTCCCTAGAATTTCTATAGCAGAGTACATTTAAAAGGAGTGCCTGGAAGTCCACAAACCAGTTTGCTTCTAGACAAATGGAGAGGCAGCTCCACCTTGCAACAGGCATTTCTTTTGCAAGGCTGTTCACTTAAGGTAGATGTAAAGTATTTTCTGTAAAGAAGAGCTGGGGAGGGAAAGAGAGAGAAAACATTATTTCAGCCCGAGAAAGGCCTTATGCATTCCCCTCTGTTATTATTGGATTTTTGCATACATTTTTATGTTTTTCTCCAGTTTAGAAGATGAGATGGTTGTTTTTGTTTTTGTCTAGTCGCTGAACTCTATTCTGAATTAAGTTTTCAATTATTTTGTGTATTTTTATTTTGGTTGCATTTTTTTGGCTTGGTCACCAATTTGTTTGTTTTGTGGTTGGAACATGACTCAACTGATTAAAAGGTGGCCCTTGGGAATTCTTCCCCATCCAATTGGATTCCAAACACCCTTTTTGCTTTTCAATATAATCAATTTCTTTGACTCCCCAGTTGTGCCTGATTGTTTGACTTTTTTCCCATGTGTTTTGATTTCGATATGGTGCTGCTGTCTTACTGGTATTGACCTTTCTTTGCTTCCTGACTATGTCTTTTCTTATGATCACGTTTCAAAACTTTTTTGCTTGTACTATTAGCATAACACTTTACACTTACCCCCCAAATCGAATGGTTGCTTAGTCAACTGAGTGGCTCACCTCAGTCACTCATAGCGTTGACATCATTGCACCACTACAAAAATATTTGGCACAGGATGCTTGACTGACTGACACATGAAGCATAAGGCTACATGTATGAAATAAACTTTACTAAAAAGTGGCGTGGTATGACTTTGAGACAGTGAAAAGATTGTCAGGAAATTATATTAGGTGAGTGCTTTGCAGGATTATACGAACTAACCATTGATGCATGATATGTTACTCTACTTTTTAATATAATTATGTATGGGGCAGCATTTCAGCACAGGTGTATAAATTAAAGAAGGATATTAAAAGTTCTCACAAGAAAAATAGTGTAATCCTTTACTTACCTTAGGGCAAAATAAGAATCAAACTGGATTTGTTAAGAAGAAGCAATTATTAGCAAACCTTCAGTATCAATTCAATACAATATAAACCACAGCAGTAACATTTCCTCAGATTTTTCTATCTTTGTAGGTTACTAATTCACAACACTATGTAAATTTGGGGTTAGACTCATTATATGTGCCTAGTTTAAATTATTATTTCAATCCAGAAGTTCTGGGTCATGTAAACAACATACATTTTCATTTATTCATTTGAGAACTTGGAAAGAAACAGGGCTTTCCTTTGTCAATAATTTTATTTACTGACACAATCAAGCCCCTTGCCATCTACTTGCAGAAATGGCCAAATTCAGGGTATTGTAAGGGAAGGTCTTAAACAAAAAAATGTTATGCACATGACATGGTGCTTTATTTTAATTATCCATACTACTCATGTCCATATATAATAGATGCATTACAGGGGTTCTACAAAATTGCTTATTCAAAATCATCTTGAACCCAGGAAACGCTTTCCTGTGAATAGCCTTGTATATCACCTTAAATTTGATCAGTTCCTATACTTCATAGTAGCAGTTTATATAGTTAGGAATCATAATTTTACTTCAGCCATCTGATGGAATTTGTTGAACAAAGATATTTACAAATGCATGTCCCAGTATTTGGGAGAATTGATTTAGATTGAAATGATTACCTTTCAAAATGTATACATCTTTCTCAGTGTATTCCAATATATAAATATATAAACAAGTTATTCTTTAAACAATTAATAAAATTGTATCTTCATTTGGAATACAAAGAGCCCACAAATAAAAAATTGAATTGTTTAAGAGATATAATGTAAAGCAAAGAGAATCATGGTGTTTTCAATGATTACTAAATCTTGAGTTTGCTGCTTGCTTTGTAGATTTGTGAAGGTACAATTGGGAGTGATGGTTTATTATGCAAAGGATATGGAATAAAATAGACTGACAACAAAACCTTAGGGAGTAAATTTATTAAACTCACTTGCACGTGAAACAAACAACTTTGCTTAACTTCGAGAAAATATATAAAATTGTCAGCTGACTCAAACTCAACCAGTTTTCTAATTCCACCTTCCCATATGAGATTATATATTACTATTCAAAAAGCCCTCTTCGACAACATAAGATGAAACGGCCACGAGTTTGTGTCAGTAGTGTATGAAGAACAAATGATAAGTAAGAAATAAATAAGAAAGTGATTTAAGTAATGATAATTAACTAAGAGGTTTGGGATATGTATGACTTTATCACGGCAAAAAATACTGTACACTTAAAAAAGACAATGTCT